>NC_084828.1:55536841-55839871 GCF_033115175.1 Lepus europaeus
TATCCAAGAATGTTCTCATTCTTCTTTCAAGACATAAGGTGTTATTCCAGATGTCAGGCTTAGTGGTTTTGTATTTATGATTGTATCCCTAGGAGACTATATGTTATAACTCTGTATTCTCACCATGATGAATACATGGTTTTGCATTAAAAAAACTCAAATGCTGCCACATGTGCAGTGAATCTAAAAGCTCTATAATTTTTAATACCATTTTAAAATTGTTAATAATATTTAATATCACTCTTATTTGACAGATCACTTTTAGTACACTCATTTTTTTTCTTGATTAGCAATATGATCATAGTAATTGGATTAATGCCCTTTCTATTAATATAAAGAGAATATGCAGTTCATAGATACAATTCTAAGAATGTAATACTACTTCTCTTTCTACTTCCTTTCTTTTTTTCTTTCAAGTTTTGCGATAATACATTTTAATTCACTTTATAATCACAGGTTTCATGCTCCACTAAATAAAGAGTTCAACAAGTGAAAGGTAGAGAGACCATTGCTCCACAGGGTATAGAAAAGGGTTATCAACAATAAAAATTCCAAGATGTCAATTTTACTCATGTGCATTACATTTTTATATTCTATTGATTAGCTACCACAAATCAGAGAAAACATGCACTAATTATATTTTGTGTCTGGCATATTTCACTAACCATAATGATCTCCAGTTGCATCTATTTTGTAGCAAAAGACAGGATTTCATTCTTTTTTCTGTTTGACTAGTATTTCATTGTGTGTGTGTATATTACAGTTTCTTCATTCTTCATTTAGTTCTCAGCTGATTCCATTTCTTAACTATTGTGAATTCAGCTGCTAAAAGTAGGGGGCGGGGTACAGGCAACCCTTTCACATGCTGATTTCATTTTCTTTTGGTATATTCCCAGGAGTGTGAAAAAAAGACTTGAGCTGTATACAATCTGGGTTATTATTTCTGAACCCTATTTAGTTAGGTAAATCTCATTTGCTCTCCACAAATTCCAAAGGATATATTAAGTTTTTGTTGTATTAAATTTTTTTAAAAAATCAAATGTTGAGGGAAATGAAGCTTCAGACAGGTTAGGTCTCACAATCTTTTGGAAAACATTATCCCAAAAGACAATTTAATTTATGAATATGTAGTAAGATACTTCCTAGTTTATGATCATTTATACATGCCTCTTTGCAAGTTTCTGATTTTAATCAATGCAAAAAGAAGTTGGTAAGATAGAATGATTGCACCTAGATTGATATTTAAATTTTAGTTCATGTGTCTAGAAACAGACATGCTCTAGTGAACATTTTGTGAAAGGTAAAATTATAATCTACAAATAGTCATTAGTTTGAGCAAGTTCAATGTAGTCTTCATAAAAATATACATTTACAAACAAGAGAAAAATTCCAGTTATTTTTGTCAGTAATCACATATTTTTTGAATTGACTAAAACAAATAACATTAGGGGGCACCAAACATCCTAAGGTTAGAATGAGTATCAAATGAGGGGCTCTGTTGTTAGTTGACACAGGTTGGACTGCCATGGACAAGACTGGGTAGTTCAGATGGGACAATCTGGTCCTACTGGACCCTGTTCTATATAAGAATGAAGTTACTCCCAGCCTTTTAATCTGTGATTTAATATAAAGTTTTGAATCCTAGAATCTTTTAAAGAAAAACAAATCCTGTGTGGTCCATTTTGGACATCTAAAATGTAACTTGCTGCCCTAAAAGATATACAAATTAACTGTTGAATATGAGTTTCTGCTACAGATGAGCCCCTTTGGGATTTGCTGATCTTTCTCAAACCCACAGGAGGAGTAATCTACTCTCAGTTCACCAATAGTACCCTCGTTGTTTCATTTTACGTGGATCCGTTGTTTGACACAAAGGGTGGGGAGGTGCAGACATGATCTGAGTGATGCAAACCACGAAGCTACAAAGTCACAGACTCATATTAGAGCCAAAATATCCACACATGCAGCCTGCAATGAGCCATAAGGCAGTTCCCAAACTGATCTCACTTACAAGTGCACCACCCTGAATTTGAGACACAGGCAAGGGGGATGGGGTGTCAATCTGAAGACTCTAGACAAAGTTCTTCATTTTAAACTTGCATGAACTTAGAAGACTAATGTAAGCCTCAGGAGCTAACCAGTGTCATTGCCAGAGTTGGAACCCTGGGCTTCTGTCCAGCAATCCAGTCCCATACCAGATACTCCCTGTTGCCCCATGCAGAGAAAGCAAGATCCAAGTACTAACCTGATAATGGTTCAACTAACAAACATAGGCAGCAGCAGGTCTGTGACTCTGGAATTTATTTAAAAATCTAAAAAATATCTGCATCAACTCTATAAACATAAGTAATGAATGCTATATTAAAAACAGCATCCTGTGCACTTGATAAGAAGGGGAGAAAAACTCTAGGTTCTTCTAACCTCAAGACATCGCTCAGAACAGACAGAATAGCAGATCTAGGTCATCAAGAAGAAAATAAAATCATGCTTTTTTGAAAGTAAAAATGGGTTTTGTTGGACTAAGACACAGGGTGGAGTTAGAAGAGTCCATATTTGAGGGTGTGAACTCATTTTTAAAACATCTGCCAAGAGACAGAGGAAATCCCCAATAATCTCAGCAGAGGAAAAGTTTTCTTCTATTTCTTTAGGATTTGAGAGAAAATATAACTGACTCTTCTATTTTTTTCTTGCTCATGTAAAGTTAGCCCTCATTGCAAAGATGTAAGTGTTCTTCAAATCAATTATCATTATTAAATAGCTTTTATTTACAAATTTTAAATTACATAAGCAGTTAAAGCATTGTTGTTAACAAAATACCCTTGTGAAGATATTCCCACATGCCCACAGCTAGCAAACCTGGCTATCCCACTAAATTCTTGCTGCAGCAGAGATTCCACTACATCCACGTGGCCAGAGGGCCACCCCCTCTGCAACTGTTCAGGTTTATCTTACACACAAGAAGATTCTCCAACACTTGAGCACTGGCCAGAGCTCCCTGGCCCACACCAGCACATGCTTCTGGATATCCACTATAGGAGCAGACACTCTACTAAGTTGCAGAAGCATGGTTCAAAGATAAAACCCATCAGAGGAGGGGCCAGCACTATGGCGCAGCAGGGTTAAAGCCCAGGCCTGAAGCATCAGCATCCCATATGGGTGCCGGTTCTAGTCCTGGCTGCTCCTCTTCCAGTCCAGCTCTCTGCTATAGCCTGGGATAGCAGTAGAAGATGGCTCAAGTCCTTGGGCCTCTGCACCCATGTGGGAGACCCAGAGGAAGTTCCTGGCTCCTGGCTTTGGATCTGCACAGCTCCAGCTGTTGTGGCCATCTGGGGAGTGAACCAGCAGATGGAAGACCTCTCTCTCTGTCTCTACCTTTCTCTGTAACTCTGTCTTTCAAATAAATAAAATAAATCTTAAAAAAAAACCATCAGAGGAGAAAATCAACAAGTGTATGCACAAATCCTAAAAATAAATGCAGAAATACAAGAAACAAGGACAAGGAAGACAACATGATTCCTCAAAAGTAACCCAGGAAGACTTTAATATTAGAATGTGAAGACAAAGACATTGATGAAATGACTGAAAATGAATTCCAAAGAATGATCATAAAACTATTCAGAAACACAGAGAAACAAAGTCATGAGATAAAGAAATCCATACATGATATGGATGAAATATTTTCCCAAAAGATTGGCGATATCAAAGAGAAATGGAACTGAAATATTAGAAATGATGAATTCAGAATGCTAAATATAAAATATAGTGGAAAGCCATAACAACAGACTTCGTAAGGCAGAAGAAAGTACATCTGAGCTAGAAGACAAATCCATGGAAATGCCTTAGACAAAAAAAAGAAACAATTAGAAAAACTGAAATCGTGTTCAAGGTTTAAGGGATACTGATGAACAAAGGTATGTGTCCTAGGAGTTCTTGAAAGTTTGGAAAGAGAGAATGGATCAGAAAGCCAATTTAGCAAAATAAACAGAAAAATTCTCTAATTTGGGGGCAGAAAGAGAAATACAAGTTATAGGGAGCACACAGAAAACCTAATAGACGAGATCAGAAAAGATTTCCATCACAACAGATTATAATCAAACCTTCAACAGTAAAACAAAAGATTCTAAAATGTGCATGAGAAAAATGCCAGATTACCTTCAGAGGATACCCAATTAGACTAACAGCTGATTTCTCCTCAGAAACCCTACAAGCTAGGAGAGAATGGAGAGACATAATCCAAGTCCCAAAGGAAAGAAACTGTCAACCCAGAATACTGTACCCAACCAAGTTCTAATTTATAGATGAAGGTGAAACAAAGACCTTCCAAAACAAACAGAACTTGAAAGAATTTGTCACTATTTATCCAGCTCTACAAATGACTCTTAAGGATTTGCTGCACACAGAAACTGAGAGCAATAGTCTTCATTGTGAAAAAATGCAAAGGCAGAAAATCTCCTCATAAAAGTACAAAAGAAATCCAAAGCAGGGGCCAGCGCTATGATGTAGTGGGTAAAACCATCACTTGCAGTGCCAGAATCCCATATGGGTACCAGTTTGGGACCTGGCTGCTCCACTTCCCATCCAGCTCTCTGCTATGGCCTGGGAAAGCAGTAGAAGATGGCCCAAATGTTTGGGCACCTGCACCTGTATGGGAGACCAGGAAAAAGCTGTTGGCTCCTGGCTTTGGATCAGCACAGCTTCAGCTGTTGTGGCCAATTGAGGAGTGAACCAGCAGATGGAAGACCCCTCTCTCTGGATCTCCTTCTCTCTGTGTAACTCTAACTTTAAAATAAATAAAATAATAAATCTTAAAAATGAAATCCAAAACTAACAATAGGAATATTTATGAAAAATGGTAGGACCAAATCATTAGTTATCAATAAAAAGCTTGAATATAAATGTCCTAAATTCAACAACTAAAAGATACAGACTGGCTGAATGGATTAAAAAGAACAACACCCACCAATTTGCTATTTACAAGAAACACATCTCACCAACAAAGATACACACGGACTTAAAGTGAAAGGATAGAAAAAGATATTCCATGTTAATGGAAAGCCAAAATGAGTAGATATGCCCATCCTAATATCAGACAAAATAGACTTTAACATAGCAACTAGAGACAAAGATGGGCATTAGGTAATGATTAAGAAATTGAACAGGAAGATGTGACTATAATAAATGTTTATGCAACCAATGGCAGGGTGCCTGGCGATTTAACACAAATGTCAATGTATTTAAAGGGAGATACAGACTCCGATACATTAGTAATTAGTATGGAGACACCTCAGAAATGTGAAAATAGATTTTCCATATGACATAACCATTCCACTCCTGGAAATTTACCCAAAGGAAATGAAATCAGTATATGAAAGAGTTATCTGTACCCTCATATTTATTGCAGTTCAATTCTCAATAGTTAAGGTATGGTATCAATTCAGATGTCCATTAGCAGATGATTGGATAAATAAATTATAATACACACACATACACATACAGTATAGAATACTACTCTGTCATAAAGGAGAATGAATCCTCTCTGTTGCAACAAAATGGATGCACCTGGAAACCATTATGCTTAGTGAAATAAACCATTCCCCAAAGATGAATACCATATGGTTTCCCTAATCCATGGTAACTAATAGAGTACAAAAAATGTAATGTCTGATTATATGAGCAAATTTGACAGTTTGAGATTTGATTTTTTCTTTACAACCCTTGTCTCTACTATTTAGGAAAAGTGTTTTTTCTATTTATTGAATTCTTTTCTTAGTGGATGATTAAGGTTATGATATAAAATAAAGTGAAAATAAGTCATTGTAAAAATTAAAAGAAAGAATAAGAAAGGAAGTAGGATGAAGGGTGGTAGTGTGAGATGGAGGGTAGGGAGGAAAGTCTCACTATGCTTCTAAATCTGTTCAGCTTATACAAATAAATATTATTAAAAAAATCAATCATATGATAGAAAAAATGAGAAAAGCATAACCCAGTAATAAATGAGTAGAAAAGGAAAGTTTGAAGAGAATATGAATGAATAGATCAATTAGGAAAGGAAAGAAGTAATAAAAGCTTAGGCATTGTTTTGGAGGATATTTTAAGAACAAAAAGGAAACAAAGGCAACAGCAAGTCTGTATTGATCTATAGGACAGTTATATCATTACAATTTATTCCAATATGGGCTTTTGTTCAGTACAGAATACAGCTCAGGATTAGAGCTACTGAAATATGCACTGGGGCTATTAGAAAGTTTTTCACAGAGCAGAAATCCCTGCTGTGAGCCAGATCTGGTCCACTTGCAAGTTTTCTTTGAATTTGGGCTGTGTTTTAAACATGGGAATGAATAGCAAGCATTTACAAATTTTAAAGTCACCTAATTCTGAAATTCCAGATCCTGTTGAAAACCTCAAATCTGTAGCATCACTGGACCCATTTACCTGAAGGCAATAATCGTATGAAGCTGTGTAGCGGTTGCCATATGTAGACAAAGTACATGTATTCTTGTTTGTCACAGTCCCCATTATTGATTACAATCTGGTACCATCAACTTTCCATTGCCTGCTTGATCCCTGAAGGCATTTTTCAACATTTGTACAAAAAAATCTCTACATCAAGGGAAAAGACAAGTTCAGTGACTTTTGATGTACAGCTTTTCTGATTCTAATAACCTTTGGCTATTTTATATAACTTGGCCTTGAGTTAAATATGACCAAGTTCCTTATTTATTAAATTCATTTTCTATGTGAAAGAAAAACAAAGGAAAGGCACTCTTATATCCATTACCCATTTTCCCATAGAGCCTGGGCTCTAGTAAGCAGTTGATCAGTGCTTGTTGAATAATTACTGACTTAAGATTTGAACCAGAAATCAGGCTTCTTACTGCGTAACACTGCTCAGCAGTAAAATAAGAAGCATCAATTTAGCTTAGAAATGTGCTGGATGCTGTTTCTACGAAAGGTGTGGTACATAGTTGGACACCTGGGGAGGTAGGTAGCTATAGTTCCTTCTAACGCAAACAAGTGAAAAATAATATAAAGTTCATGAAACCAGCTCTTAGACGACCGGTGGCAGACTATGCCACATTTGGAGACACAGGAACCCAGATTCTAATTTCAGATCTTGCTCTTTACCTTTTCAAAATTTCAAAAGAGCTCAAGAAGAATTTAGAAGCCAGAAACTCTGACTAAACTTACTTGTTTTCACTCACTCTAAAGTTAGTCGCCAGCCATTCACATGAACAGTGCATGACTGTGCCATCCAGTGCTGCCACCTGACCCCTTCTCTTTCTCATGAAGGCTGGGAGCCCATGAGCTCTGGCTTGTTCCTTCCAAGTCCGGGGGGCAACCCTTGAGGAGAGTAGCCCTTCAGTTAAAAAAGAAGATTTCCTCTGTGTCTGCAGTATTTGTTCTCCTTATCCCTAGAGAGTGGGAGAGTTAGAAGAGTAAAACTGGGCACAGGAGGTTGGGGAGGGCTGTGAGCCCTGTCAGTCACTATTCCTCTGTCTCAGCATAAGAGAGAAATGATGGGGAAGTAGCCCTCAAACGGGTTAAAGTCACATGCACCATGTGGAGAGCTTTTGCATTAAATCATAATTAAACCTGGGCTATTCAAAGAAGTCTACTGAGCAAAAGATCTTAGAGATGCCGTCTTAGCTTGAGGGCTAAGCAGGCAAACTCCTTGTGCCCTGTGACCTGTGCCATCCAAACGACCTGGATCTTGATGGCCAAGGGACTCACCAATTGGATAGAAATGCTTATCTAGTTTTGTGTTTTGTTATATGCTTTGTTAATAAGGTCTTAGTAACTGATAAGGGTTTGTACTTTTTCATTGTAATCATTTTATCAACAATGGTATTTTTAAAATGATTTATTGATTTGAAAGGTAGAGAGAAAGAGAGAGGTGGGGGAGACAGAGAGATCTTTCCTGTTTTTGTTTATTCCCCTGATGGTCACAACAGCAGGGGTCTGGGCCAGGCTGAGCCAGGAGCCAAGAACTCCATCTGGATCTCCCATGTGGGTGGCAGGAACTTAACAATTGGAGCCATCACCCACTGCTTCCCAGATGCATTAGCAGGGAGCTAGATGAGAAGTGGAGTAGCCAGGACTGGAACGGGTGCTCCCATACAGGATATGGGAGTGCCAAGTTGTGGCTTAACCAACTGCATCACAACATATTCAGCTTACAGCAATTAATGAAGTATGCCACAGGTGAAACATGGAGTTCGAGCACTATTAATGTCCTGGGAGAGCACATATTGTTAGTGTCTTTGAAACTATATTCAAATTTAACATAGATTCTGGTTTAGGGTTAGACAAATCTGCTCACATCCAAAGATAGAATAAAGAAATTTCCTATGTAGAGCTAATTTTCAAAAACAAATTGTTTGTGAAAATGCCATAAAAAATATTGCAGAATGGCAAGAGAAGGCCTTGTGCAAAGCCTTTCCCACTCTCCCAAGCAAAATAAAATCCCCTTTTCTTCTATGCTTAATTCAGCTTTATTCATACCTATCCTCTTTTGTTTGACTGTTATGTTTACTGAGATATAGACTTCACTGGGACTGTTTACTCTTCTCTTTCTTTATATGTTTATTCTTTCCATTATAATCTTAGGTGCTTATAACGTTTTTCTTTATCAAAGATGATAATTTTCACAATGTTTAAATAGAGATAAAATTACACAAAGAATGCCATGGCATTAATTTCACCCTGGGATCAAAGCTAGGCCAAGGAACTGAGAGCCTCATTGGATCTAAGTTTGTCCTGGGAGACCCATTTGTTCTTCATGGGAATTCAGGGATCTAGGTCAGCTACAGGGTAGGTCTTGGATCTGGTTCTCTTTAAACTATCTTGGGCACAGGCTGACTCTCCTAAATGATAGCAGGACCAATTCAGATCCACATTCTTGGCCCAAAGCCAGTCTTGAAATAGCCTCAGAAATGAAAGACAAGACCATTAAGAAGACCCCAGATGATTCAGTCCTTACTCCAACCTAAACTATCAAATATTTCCTAAGAGTTTTCTTTAAAGGAATAATTGTTCATGTGTTTTTCCAATCATTCTTTAATTAGCATTTATGCCCAGTTTTTTTATGGTCCTGGAAAAATGAAATTGATCCCAAAACTCTCTTCCAGAATTTATTTCCACTTACTTTTTTGCATAAGCAAAACTCCATTTCCAAAGCCATGAGCCAATAAATAATATCACATTTTCTCTCTCCTCCATTTAGTTCTTTAAGAGTTTTTAAAGGCAGGAAATTCACTCCTTGTATTTGTTATTTGTGTATAATATATTAACCCAAAGCTTAGTGCCTTATATAACAATAAGCATTTATTATTCATGCTGTTTCTATAGACCAGGAACTTGGGAGCAATTGGTTGGACAGCTCTGGTTCAGAATCACCTGTGAGACTGAAGTTAAGGTATTAGCCAGGAATGCAGCCATCTTGAAGGTGAGACTGAGGCTGGAGGGTGCACTTCGCAGATGGTGCACTTCCATGGTGAGCAAATCTGTGCTGGATGCAGGCAGCAAACCTCAGTCCCTCACCATTTGAACCTCTCTGAAGGATTTCTGGAGTGTCTCATGGCCTGATATCTGGCTCTCTGCTGGCTGAGTGACCCAAGAAAACCATCAAAGTAAACTGCCATGTCTTTTATGACCTGGTCTAAGGAGTCACACAACTTCATTTCCCTTCTGTTTTCTAATGGACATCCAGGCCATTAGACTTGCCTACACTGGCATGAATAACAGGAGGTGGATACAATCTAGGGTCATGTTGGATGTTAAACTTTCACACTAAAATTTTTTTGTACCACATCAAAATCAATTATATAAAATGAATTGTGTATTCTCATTTTAGTTACAAAGTTTGGGGTTTTTCATGGACCACCTCAAAGCCCTCTCAGCATGGTGAATCTTCTATCCACTTGCTTGATCTATCCTAATTCTCAGTCAGTAAAAGGCATCTGTCTGACACTTCTTAACACTTGTTTCTTAGACTCTTTTGATAAGTTCAATATCCAAAGGCCAACACACCTGAAAAATGCATGGACCCACAAGTGCACTGCACTATACATAACGTAAGGGTTTTGTGGGTCTTCAGAGCTAAGAAAAGATACTCTGACCTGTAGGCTACACAAAGACACATTAAGGGGGCTACCATGCACAAATGTCACAGCTAATACTCAACATTAGGCGGGTGCCCAATCTGAGCTGAAGGCTTAGCTAACCATCTCCATGAGTCCAAATGACAGAAAACTTTGATGTGAAATGCAAAATTCATCTTTGGTTTCACAATTGCATTTTTCTTCATTGATCTGGTAAAGTAAATTGTTTACTTTGTAGTGGGTCTTCTTGAGTTTGGGTTACACTTCACACATGGCTCTGGCCTGGCTGACATTAGGCACTATCGTGAACATATACACACAAGTGGACTGACACCTACTAATAGCTCATAATTGTCACCTAAGCTGTACAGCTCCAGATTTAAACATTACCACCAAACAAGGTTACATAAGTGAATGCTGTCCAGGGCTGCAGTTAGCTTTGAGGAAAAATGGTTTCTAATTATAAAAGGCAGCCAGCAAACTCATAAGAACTAGGAGTTTTCACTCTCTCAGCTAATCTTTTCTCTTTAGACATACATCATATGCTAAGCAACAGAAATCACAGGTTCTCCAAATGTATAGGACTATAGTAAGTCCACTACACCCATACTAACCATTTTCTTACAATTAGCTCAGTGCTCAGTGCTGACTATATAAAACATCAGTATTATTTTCCAATACACAGTCAATCTTATATGAGTCATCAGTGGCTGTTGTTTAACATGTAGTTTGCCAGGACAACTGAATTGTAATCTGGTGTGAGTATAGAAAGGGTAGGAACTGTGAGGTAGGACTCTGTGTGTTTAAGAGATTCACTAAGTTAGTGATTTTCAAAGATGGTCCCAGAGTTAGTAGCACTAGAACCACCTGGGGATTTATGAAGAATGCAATTTCTCCTTGTGCCTACTGAATCAGAAATTCTGAGGATGGGCCTTTGAAAATATTTATTTGATTATTTGAAAGGCAGAGTGATAGTTTACCTGCTAGTTCACTACCCAAATATTCACAAAGCTGGGCTGGGGTAGGCCAAAGCAAGGAGCCTGGAACTCAATCCGGATCTCCCACGTGGGTGCCAGGGACCCAAGTACTTGAGCCCTGCTGCCTCCCAGAGTGTGCATTAGCAGGAAGATGGAATTGGGAGCAGAGCCGTGAGCCCAGGCACTCCAATACGGGATGTAGGCATCTTAACCACACTGTCAGATGCCTGCCTCGTGGGGATTCTGATGCTTGTTCAATTTGGAGTGATTTCTTACTTTCCACTATTGTGCAAGAATCATTAACTCCAGGTTGGTTAAACAGCTACAGATCAAATTCATAAGGTTTCCTTTCCTGTTACTATTTAACCATCCTCCACAACCAGGCCTTGGAGTCACAGACTATAAGCACCATAAAGGAAGAAGGGTAGATAGTAAAGAAAATTTGTACTCAGCAGATAAACAGAGGTAATTTTCCCCCCATTTCTGGTTTTAAAGAAACAAACACTCTCCCAAAACAAGAAAGTCCCTGTAAAGAGATATTCCTAAAAGGATCTTTATTTCATGAATTCTTATCCTGTAATGCCTTTTAAATTATTTGACAATTTACAGGAAGTTTATTTAGTGTTAATGTCTGAGGTCCCTTTGTGGCCTATCAAACTCCAGCTACAAAAAGGAATGTTTGAAATGGATGTTTTTGGGGCACCACAAAAACCTTACAAAGGACAGTTGAGCCATGGGTTATGACGACTTTGGAAAACACCACAGTAAATACTTGTTGTCTTAATTTTCTGACATAAGTGAAAACAGATGCTTGGACTGAATGGCTAAGTAAGGACAAGTGTTATATAATGCAATTCAGCTGGCAAATTTAGGGAGCATAAAGCTAAATGTAAGTTCTTCATAAACGGCTGAGAAAGACCTTTGAAAGTATTTGAAAAAGTAGTGACATGTTGGTGAAAAATTGTGAAAATGGGCTTTCTTTCCAGAAATATACAAAGAAGGGATTTTGAACAACTTAGTGTGAAATATTGTTACCTCTAAGTGATTCGACTGTATGTCTTCTTAGTCATTCTAGTGATCCAGTTTTAATATCAATATTTAAAATTGAATTATTCCCAAAGCATGATAATGAAAAACAATCACTTGCTTCACAGAAAGATTGATTATAAAGTTTAACTACTAGAACAGTAGACTGTTCTACATCAGAGCAAAACTCATATGCTGATCAATCAGAAAGCAATGGTGTATCCTACCAAATTTAACTGGTGTCTATGACTTGCATTTCTTTCTTATTTGTTTCTTATTTGTATCACAAGGAGAATCAGCATAACTTAGCATGGCATGTATTTGTCTAAGCACATGCAGAGTCTTCAGAAAGTTCATGGGGAATATGTATTATAAAAAAACTGTGTGGATTTCAATTTTTTGCATCAAAATAAACTTTTTAAAAGAATTTATTTATTTGAAAGTCAGAGCCACTGAGAAAGAGGGAAGAAAAAGAGATTTTCCATCCATTATTTCATTTCCCTGATGGCCATAGCAGCCAGGTCTGGGCCATGCCAAAGCCAAGAGCTAGGGACTCCTTCTAGGTCTCCCATGTGGTTGGGGAGTGAGGGTCGGGGTACAGTGGCCCAAGCACTTAGGCCATCCTCTGCTGCTATTCCCAGGCCATTATCAGGAATCTGGATTGGAAGTGGAGCAGCCAGCACGTGAACCAGTATCCATATGAGATCCTGGTGTCACAGGTGGTAGTGTTATCAGCTGTGCCTGAATGCAGCCACTAAACTTATTTTTCAATTCCATTTTTCCACAAACCTTTTGAAATCCCCTCCTATATATTCACAGTTGTGCCTTGGTACCCATGGAGGATTGGTTCCAGAAAAATCTCTCGGAACAAAGATACCAAAATCCATGGGTACTCAAGTCTCTCATATAAAATATAAAATGTTATAATATTTGCAAATAAATACTTATACCCTCTTGTATACTTTAGTTATCTGTAGATTACTTGCAATATCTAATATAATGCAAATTCTATACAAATAGCTAGTATGCATATTGTTTAGGGAATAAGAGCAAGGAAAGAAAGCCTATACATGTTAAGTACAGGTGTAATTTTTTTCCTCTCAAAGTACTCAAACTGTGATTGGTTGAATTAATTCTTGGTTGTGTAACTCATATACATGGAGAATTGACTGCAAATATTTTGCACTGCTTATTATTATTATTAATTTATTTGAAAGGCAGAGTCACAGAGAGAGAGAGGAGGATCTTCTATCCACTGGTTCACTCCCCAGATGGCTGCAATGACCAGGGCTGGGCCAGGCTGAACCAGGAGCCAGGAGCCAGGAGCTTCTTCTATGTCTCCAATGTGGGTTTCTGGGCCCAAGGATCCATGGCCATCCTTCACTGTTTTCCCAGGCCATTAGCAGGGATCTGGATCAGAAATGGAACAGCTGGGACTTGAACTGGTGCCCATATGGGATGCCAGTACTGCAGGCTATGGCTTTAACCTGTTGTGCCACAGCACTGACCCCACCACTGCCCATTATTAACTTGAGTAATGGTTGAATGAATCTAAACAACAATAGAATTTAAAAAGCTACTATTGCAGAGATGGTGGTGGGGCGAGTGCTTCAAACAGAAGGATCAGAACTTGAACAGACATGAAAGTAGGAAAGAGGAAGGCTGTGACCAAAGAGAGAGAAGAAAATTTGGATGTTGTTTGTTGAGTACAGCAAAGAAAATAGTGTGCTGGAGCAATGGAGATCAAAGAGGGAAGCTGGTATGTTGAAATAGTATTCAATGCCTGCAGTTGTGATCTGGTTGCCAATTAGATGATCACATTTCCCAGGGACACAGTATACAGAAACCTGGTTTCATGGAAATGTTGGCTTTGAATCCACTGAAGAGAAACTTGGCATTCAAACTTAAGATCCAACTCAATGAGCCTAGAAAATAACAAAATTTCCTGTAAGAGTTTTAAATATCCATCTCCAACAACTATAATAGAATAAACATCCAGGAACAAATGGAAAAGCAAATTTAGAATATAACACCATAATATCTGGATTTTATCAAGCATATTTTGCCATCTTTCAAGGGACAGAATGACACATGCTATATCCAAAATCATTTAAGAATGAACCATTATGGTATGAATGTACAATTATGGTTTGTCCAATGTGATTTGCACAGGGCTTATCAGATGAATGTAAATGTGCACTTTTTGCAAGCTTGCTGATGTCAAGAAAAATGAGCAAGAAACGGATATTTTCAACCAAGTAGAACACTTAGCATCACACAGGAATAACATTCCAGCCTTGAAAAAGACACAAAGTGGGAATTGTCTTCCAAAGTGATGAATCTCACTATATCTAAACAGATTAACAGTCAGCTGTGGGGTGAGAATGAGAGTCAAGGGGGCCAGCATGAGTGGTGGGGATAGGAGCAAGGAGAATACTCTGAGGACTCTCAGGGTGTTGAGGGAAAAAACAAAATAGGATGGGAGAGAAGTGGAGGAAAGAGGAGCAGGAGGAGGAGGTTGAAAGTTTAGGCAAGGGAGGAATTAGGAACACAAAGAAGGAAGGCAGATAAAGAGTGCCTTCAAGTGATTGATCCACCATCTGATCAAACCAACCCAATACCTGGGAATCAGATTGCAGCGAAAGTGAAGCGAAAGTGAGTCACGTGGGATGTGCATCTCAAAGGTAGGTGGAGAAAAGAATGGCCAAGGACCAAAGCTTGTATTCTCAAATCTGTCACAATAAAAAGTAAGGCTACCCTGAGCAGGACCTTCCAAATCCCTGCAGGGAGAGAACAAGGGAACAGGAGGATGCTGATGGCAAGAACTATTGGAAACATGCAGGTTGCCTCCACCCCTCTGCTCACATCCTGTCTCAGTGTGCGATGGATACAGCATGGGCCCAGATACACTGGACTCTGACATCCAGAAAAAGAATCAGTGTCCTTTTCATTCAGCATTTTCCAAGAAGCGTCCAGGCCATGGAGTGTCTAGCACATTTCCCTCGAGCTGCCACACAGGTGGAATTGTCAAAAATGCACCTGGTTGTCATATTTCGTTT
This sequence comes from Lepus europaeus, assembly GCF_033115175.1. NCBI lineage: Eukaryota > Metazoa > Chordata > Mammalia > Lagomorpha > Leporidae > Lepus > Lepus europaeus. The sequence continues at coordinate 55,552,004 of NC_084828.1, forward strand.
ATCAAAAATCAAAACAAAACAAAACAAAAACCTTTAAAAGAAACCTAATTCTGTTAATTAGTTTAACCTAAGAAGAGGCTGGATATTTTTATTCTTTTTTTTTTTTCTGGAGGAAAAACAAGATGTTCAGAGAGGTTAAATGACTTGCCCATATTCAGTGTATTTGTCCGTGTTATCCACTATGTCACATCATTATTTGTCAACATTTGTATTTCCAATTCATAATGAAACTGCACGCTAGGATAAACCTCAAGGGGAGGGCATGCACAGCATCATTTTTCTTCTACTTCTAGTGAAACTACAAGTGGCTAGGGATTAGGTCTGTGGCAGCAGTATCATCAGGGGTGGTGGAAGGGGATGGATCAGTAGAAATGAGGGACTATTCTTAAAGTCATCTGATGTCTTATCCAAAGTAAACTGACTCTGGATGCTTTAACTTCAGCTGGGAAAGTGAAAGAAGAAGGAAATGGTCTGCATCCCCCAAGAGCATACCTGGAACAGGACTGAATTCCAGAGTCTTCGGCCCGCATGACTTTGGCAGCCTTCCTGAAGTTCTTAAATGACAGAATCCACTGCTGTCAGAGAGGGCCAGTTAGGTCTTGCATGTGCACCACATACATGTGTACACAAGAACTCTCAGCAGTGCCCTTAGAAAACCAGATTTCCTTACCAGCCAAAGGTGAGGAGAAATTGAAGGATGGTATTTAAGGAGAAAGGAAATATGAAACCGTGTTGGCATCACAGTGGAAGCAATGCACCCTGCACTTTCATTGGAAGTCCTAGCAAGAGTCCCTGCTGCTCTGAAAAGAGAGCCCGTTCATCCACTGGACTCAGTGAAACACATTTCAAAGATGTTTCAGATTGTAAGACATGCTGTTTGCTAAAAAACTAACCTTAACATAGAAAAGAAGACGAGTTGGAATATATAAGGTAATGAGCACAACTAAAGGAATCATTTCCAAAAGTAACTCGAATAAACTGCGCTTTTGGGGCATTCATTAGATATTAACTAAACAATTGTATTTTTCTTTGAATGAAATCATGAGATATTTTGTTTTTCTTAGTATAGTATATGATTTTTTTAAAAAAATTAATATTTAAAGACATTCATTTATTTGAGAGGCGGAGAGACACAGTTCACTCCCCAAATACCCGCAATAGCTGGAGCTGCACTGGGACCAAAGCTGGGATCCGGGGACTCAATCCAGGGCTCCCATGTGGATGACTGGAACCCAATTATTTAAATCCTCATGGCTGCCTCCCAAGGAATCAGCAGGAAACTGAAATTAGGAGTCAGAGAGTGGTTTCAAACCAGGTGTTCCAATCCAGTATGGAATGTGGGCTCATGTCCTGACTCGTGTCGCAGTCATGAAGCCAAACACCTGTCCTCTATTTTCTCTCTGTGTATATCAGTTAAAGATAGTTCATGGCAACACAGTAGAATAACTTAACTCCTGTAAATGTTGGTTGTTAAATACGGATAAAGAATTAAGTGATCAATAGTTTTATGTAAAAAAAAAGTCTTTGTATAGCCACTTATTTTTTTAAGGTAATCAAGTATTTTTTTTATTTAATAAATATAAATTTTCAAAGTACAGTTTATGGATTACAATGCCCCCCCCCCATAATTTCCCTCCCACTCGCACCCCTCCCATCTCCTGCTCCCTCTCCCATTCCATTCACATCAAGATTCATTTTCTTTTTCTTTTTTTTTATTTCATAGATGTGAATTTACAAAGTGCAACTTTTGTATTGTTGTAGCCACTTATTTTGAAATAGAATTGATTTCAAACTCCTTGAAAGTGGGAAATGTCTGATCTCTGTAATTCTGACTCAAAAATTTTTTAAAAAATGAAAAAATGTTAAGTCCAGTCCTGAAAAATACGACCAGTCACAGCTTCTTGGATCTAGTGACTGTGATTTTGTGAAAATAGAGCGTACCATTTATGTTCCAACACTAAAAACAAATATTAACCTCAATTTTCAACATTTATTTATTTGATATTATTTTATCTGAGGGCACTTCAAAAGTTCATGGAAAATGGAATAAAATATAAATTTATTTTTGTAAAACAAATAGAGAAGTTTCCTTGCAATTTTTAACTTTTGCTTTGTATTCATACAAAGAAATTCATCAAACACATGAAAATTTTCAAAAACTGTAAATTAGTGGTTCTCAACTCTGGAATGTTGGAATCACCTGACAAATTTTTTAAAAATTTCCTATGCTGCACTATTAAATAAATGGGCAGGAATCAGAGCACTACAGGTGTTTGTGTAAACCTTCAGTTACTCTCATATGCGGCCAAGATTAAAACTGTTGGGATAGATTTGCTGTAGTATTTATTTTTTTGTTTCATTATTTCATAGTCATACTTTATATGAGTGACATTTTTAGTTCACTGACTACATTTTACAGTCACTTGAATTGGTTACTTGCAGTGGAAAGGAAGTTAATCCTGCTCCATTTCATTGTTCACAAATTCTCACAAAAGGAAATGAAAATGTTCACAGGAAAAGGTCTTTCTAGTCTTTCTTGTCTGTGTTGTAAAACTTGGTCCCACTGCTTTGAAATATATTTTTAAGTTTTTAAAGATATTTTTAACTAATTTTTAACAAATTCAATGTGATTTGTAGATACAATTCTACGAACATAATGATACTCCCTGTGTTCCCTTCCTCCCTCCCTTCCTCCTCTCTTACTCATTCTTTCCTTCTTTCTGTCTTTCTTTTTACTTTTTGGTATAACATATTTTTAATTTTTTATAGATTTACTTATTTACTAAAAAGTCAGAGTTACACAGAGAGAGAAAGGCAGAGAGAGAGAGAGAGAGAGGTGTCTTCTATCTGCTGGTTCACTCCCCAGATGGCTGCAACAGCTGGAGATGGGCCAATTCAAAGCCAGGAGCCAGGAGCTTCTTCTTGGTCTCCCACATGGGTACAGGGGCCCAAGGACTTGGGCCATCTTTTATTGCTTTCCCAGGCTATAGCAGAGAGCTGGATTGAAGTGGAGCAGCCAGGGTCAAACTGGCACCCATGTCGGATGCTGGCACTGCAGGCTGTGGCTTTACCTGCTACACCACCCCGCCAGCCTCATGGTATAATATATTTTAAATTTACATTACAGCAAAAAGTCTTAATGCTTCCAACTAAACTAGGGTCTTTTTGCTTTTTACTTGTTAAACATATTTGGTGAAGTATTAAGCCTTTTTACTGCTGTAGTATTTAAACTCATAGGTAAACTTGTGTTTAAAAAAACACTGAATTGCTCTATCACAAGAGAGATTTGGCATGAGACTTATTTTTCTCCAAGTCAATGTCCAATCTAACCAGAAGATAGTTGGTGTGAATGGATTTGGTCTGGTTTTCGGCTTCAGCCCTATAATCTTTGGAGAATGGCAACGAACCATCTATGAAAGAGACACATCTGCCACCTTCATATTCAGAATTCCACGGGGAGGAATATTAGCTGACTTTATAGCTTGAGTAGTCAGAGGGCCTCTAATGTCAGGTTAGCTCTAAGTTTCCAAAATCTGTATCAAAACCATTGAGAATATAAAACAAGGCTTTGTTAGGTCAGAGAAACCTACCACACAATCTCATTGAGGAGGATTCTTGGTGAGAAACCCAAGCTAGCATTATGGGCAAAATTCACTAATTATGAATAAGTCCTAATTCAGTCCTGCTGCCCATAGAACTTTTCCAAAGTACCCCGACACATCAAAGCCAACCTTTCCTGAGCCATTGGGACCATTGGAGCACAAAAAGAGACTGTGGGCCAAAGGGAACATCCACAGGGTATTCTAGCACTAAGCAATAGGGAATGAAATGGACATCTTGGGATATGATCATTGTGGTTAGCCCTTGTTTGCACTCCTGTGGAACTGTGGTCTTCCTAGTTTTTACTTGTTGAATATTGTGGTTAGTGGTGAATTAAGCCTGTGATTATAGAGTGGATTAAAATTATGTCTTTGCTAAAATTAAAGAAAAAAAAGAATAGAAGGAGGGAGATTGAGGTGGGGAGAAGGGGAGGGAGTAAAAAATTATCTTCTTAGAACTGTATCTATGAAATATATGAAGCCTGTTGTCTTTAATAAAAATTAAAAAAGAATATTTTTGTGTAACAAGTTTTTTGATTCTGAAAGCTTATGGAAAAATTTTAACAGAATATGAAAGAAACTCCTTTAGTTTTTCCAGTTGTCTCCTCCATCACACCTTTTGATAAAAGTTTACTTTCTTTCCCCAAACACAAATTTTAATTCAAACTTTGAGTAACACATCCATTTACTTGAAAAGCCATTGCACGGATGTCTCAGAAGTACGTTTTTATAGGAACTGCATTGTTAAGTTCTTAGGTGTTGATTGCATTATATTTGTTCATTTTTAAAAAAGAAAAATTTCATATTTAAATATTTTCTGTTTTCCTTTGACACAGTGGCATCAATGAAAGAAATTTTTTCTATTTTAGGGTAATTTGCTGTGTTCCCACTACATGGGATGACCACACTTGATAGACAACAGAGGAAATTGACAAAGGTATCAAGGTGTTGACAGGACTCTTGTATACAGCAAATACGATCCAAGATGGATGCTGAGTATCTACCTCTGCATTATTTACGTATTTATCTCAATTCTCAGGAATTTCCTAGAATTAACTCCAGTCATGGAGGGAGTTTGTCACTAACAGCTGAGAGGCATTGATGTATGTTCTGTCCCAGTGTATCACTAACTGTGTGAGTCGGGCAGCCACTGAGCATTCTGTGGAGGGCTGATTTTAAGGTAACCTCAAGGGCTGGTATTTTAGTGCAAGGGGTTAAGCCCCAGCTTGTGACACCAGCATCCCATATAGCATGCTGGTTCAAGTCCTGGCTGCTCTGCTTCTGATCCAGCTCCCTTCTAATGCGCCTGGGAGAGCAGCAGAGGATGGCACAGGTACTTGTGTCACTTGACACCCATGTGGGAGGCCCAGATGAGGTGAATTACATCATCTTGCCCACAGACCCTTCTTGATTGGAACAGTTGGATGTTGGATGAAGTCAGTGACCATAATAAAGAGGCACACATGGTAAAGAGCTTAGGTGACCTCCAGCCAATAGCCAGCGAAGGAATGAAACCCCTAGACCAACTACCCTCGAGGAATTAAATTCTTCCAACAACCATGTGAGTCTGGAACTGAAGCCTTCATGACTCAAGCCTTCAGATGAGACCCTAGCCTGGGCTGACACCCTCGTTGTAGCTTAGTGAAAGACCTTAAGGAGGAGATTCAGCTAAGCCAGGATGACTTTTAACCCACAGGCAGCTATGAGGTCATAAATGCATGTTATTTAAAACTGATAATTTTGTGCAAGTTTTGTATGTGTCAACAGATAACTAATGTGCTCTTTGAATTTAGTTCCTCATCTATGAAGTATATTGGGGTACTTCAAAAATTTCATGGACAAATGAAATTAGAAGATAAGTTTATGGGGCCACTGTTGTGGCACAGCAGGTTAAAGCCCCAGCCTGCAGTGATGGCATCCCATATGGATGGGATGGTTTGAGTCCCAGATGTTCCACTTCTGATCCAGCTCTCTGCTATGGCTTGGGAGAGCAATGGAAGATGGCCTAAGTCCTTGGGTCCCTGCACCCTTGTGGGAGACCTGGAAGAAGTTTCTGGCTCCTGGCTTTGTATTGGCTCAGCTCTGGCCATTGTGGTCATCTGGGGAGTGAACCAGCAGATGGAAGAGGATGCTTGCTCTCTCTCTCTCTCTCTCTCAATCTACCTCTGTCTGTAACTCTGTCTTTCAAATAAATAAAATATATCTTTAAAAAGAAGATAATTTTGGTGTGAATAAATGTCTGAATCCCATGCATGCATCCTTTCAATAGTTTCATCTTTATAGTGAGATAATTTATATAAACATGCAGTGTTAAATATCATATCTAATATATAGTAATAGTGTTATCACATTTTAGAATGTTTTAAAATATATGTATTTAAGTCATTGTTTTATGTTTAGTGTGGTCCTTACTTATCTGACACTATTTATTTCTACATTTTTGATTGTTTTTTAAAGATTATTCATTTATTTGTGGGGTAGAGTTACAGGCAAAGAGAGGAAGAAAGGGAATGAGAGAGAGAGATCTTCTATCCACTTCTCAAATGACTCCAATGGTTGGAGCTGTGCTGATCTGAAGTGAGGAGCCAGGAACTTCTTCCTGGTCTCCCATGTGTGCACAGGGGCCCAAGCATTTGGGCCATCCTCCACTGCTTTCCCAGGCTATTAGCAGGGAGTTGTATTGGAAGTGGAGCTGCTGAGACTTGAATGGGTGCCCATACAGATGCCAGCATTGCAGGCAGAGGCATATCCTACTACATCGCAGCACCAGCCCCCATTTTGGTCATTTTAAAAAACATGATTTTAGTTTACTATTCTAGTAATGTCAGTAATGTCTCACAAGTTTCCTATTTATTTTTTAATCTTACATTTATTCTTAGATTACTCTTATTAAGTTCACCTATTTATCTTCAGTACTCTTTATTTTGTGGGTCCTTTTTATTTTTTACAGAATAAATTTTATTATCATACATGAGTCAACGTGTCACCTGACCTCAAACACATCTGGGGTCATTGTCTGGTGTTCAGCTGGCCTTGGGCTTGTCCAGAGTTTCCTGAATGGAAACAAATAAACCCTTCCACATGGTGTTCCAGCCTCCAGCAGACCATTCACACAGATATGGCAGAGCTCCAAGGTAGGCAAAAAGTGTTCATGACTTAAGTTTGATGGGGTGCACAGCCACAGTCTCCACGTTCTGACGGCCAAAGTTTGTCACAGGTCTAACCCATGCTCCAGGGGTGAGAAAACCAATGCCATCTTTTGATGGGAGAAGCCACAAAATCACCCTGCAAAATATGCCCCTACTTTTGTCCATGGGAAGGCAGCGAGAGAATAGGAAAAAGGGAAATCTTTCTGAGGCTGGTAACCCAGAGCAAATGGTTGGTCATGTCTCCTGGATGGCCCTCTGTTCATTAGACACCTCACATTTGCCTTAGAAAACCCTTCTGTCAACTCACATTAACTTATAAAAACGCACTCACTCTCTTCTTTACTAGAGCATTGATGAATTCTTCTGTTCTCAAGTGCTCCCTTGTGTCTCATTAACTTTTGAAGATAGAGAGGAAGGGAGAGACTAACATTCCTCTTTGTTTAGTATCTCATAGCCCAAGGGAGCATATGAAACTAAACTAGTGGTTGTACAATTCACACAGAGAAACTTCACTTTTAACCATTGAATTCAACACCTAGTATCAACATAAATGATACTTAATCAATTTTTACATTCCTAACATAGTGTTCTTATATGGCAGGGGCTGGATCTCATTCAGTTTCCCTGGATTTTGATGTTCAATAATTAGTGCCAGAGATGAACAAATACAGCATAAAATTTCCAACAAACTTTAGAGCTGTAGCTAAAATGATTTTGTGGGAATGGGCGTTGTGGTGCAGTGAGTTAGACCACCACTTGGGAAGCCTGCAACCAGTAGGAGAGTGCCTGGGTTTGAGTCCCGCCTCTGCTTTCAATCCAGGTTTCTCCTGCTGTGTACCCCAGGAAGCATCAGGTAATGGCTCAACTACATGGTCCCCACCATCAGATGGAGTCCCTGCCTCTGGCTCAGGCCAGGCCCAGTTCCAGCTCCAGTCCCAGTTTTTGCAGACATTTGTGGAGTGAACAAGTAAACGGAAGGTCTCTCTCTCTCTCTCTCTCTCTCTCTCTCTCTGTGTGTGTGTGTGTGTGTTTATCTCTTTTGCTCTGCCTTTCAAATAAAAATAGTAAATAGACATTTTTAAAAATTCTGTTTTCAAACTTCCATTTTTTAAAAAAATTTGAAAGACAGAGAAAGACACACACACACAGACACACACACACACACATAGGGATCTTCCATCTACTAGTTCACTCCCCAAATGTCTATAACAGGCAAGACAAACTAAGGAACCTGGAAGTCAATCTGAGTTTCTTATGTGGGTAGCAGTGATCCAAATACTCAAGCCATCCTCTGCTGTATCCCAGGAATCCATCATCAGAGAGATGGATCAATAGCATAGGAGCTAGAAATCAAACCAGGCCCTCCAACATGGGATGTGGATATCCCAGACAGCATCTTAACACTTGCATCAACTGCCCATCCCAGAACCATTCTTTGTAGTGTATGCTTTAATCCAATTCCAGTAACACACACACACACACCCCTCAAATAAAAGCAAAACCTAGCCATTGTGCTTTGTACTCCCCAAGATAATCCCCCAACATTCCTGCCATAAGACAGAAGAGATCTTTCTCCACCCCTCACAAAGGTCAGCTGCCCTTTGAGGAAATGCACTGCGCTGTTGGAGAACTTGCTCTTGTCAAGATGAGGGTGAGAGGCTGCGTGGAGGGTAACAGCCAGCCTGCCAGGGAGTGGCTGGAAAGTTAACAGGGCGAGACGGAAGAGGTTGTCTCTCCAAGGACGACATCCTGTTCCACTGTAACGAATGTTGAGGCGTCAAGGCAGATGGAGACAAGGATGGTATAGTCGCATTCTGTGTAGATTGCTCTGTCTTCGCTTACCATCTCAGTACATTAACACCTGCTGAGCTATGTCCATCACAGGATGTCTGGGCCGTGTCCCAGCTGCCACCTCTGCTGGGAAGCCCTCTCACCTCTCAGCCATGTCTGTTCCTCCATTCTCCAACTTGTGCTTGTCATTTTGGCTTCTATTCGCATGCCTCTCACAGTCCGAGACCATCCAGTCTAGATTGGATCCTTTTGGTTGTTCTGAAAGCTCTTTGTTTCACCCAGATCGGAAGATTAGCTCATTCTGTGGTAATAACCTCTTTCCACCTCCATTAACTTCTCAGCTGAAGATGGGGGCCCAGCTTTGTCTCCCCAGTCCCAGTGCTCTCCATATTCATGGAAGCTAAACTTACTTGAACAAATGAATGCTTCCTTCTTCAGGACAGGGAAATAGGAATACATTGAAATGAAAGGTATGGCCTTTTGCTCTTGCTGCTGTGTGACTGGGCCTTTACTATTCCATACCCTGAGTCACAGCATCACGTTATGTAAAGTGGTGGTAATAAGATACCTGCTACACAGGCACTATGGTTTAAATGTATCCTCTCCAAAATTCAGGTGTTGCTGACATGATAGCATTCAGAGAAGGGGACTTTAAGAGGTGATTAGGTCATGAGGGTTCTTCTCTCATGATGACATTAGGTGCCCTTAGATGGGTCATAGGTGAGAAAAGTTCTCTCCCTCTTGCCCTTCTCCCCTTCACCATGTATTGACCCAGTAAGAATTTCCTCTTCAGATAACACTGCTTTAATCTTGGCTTTCTCAGCCTCCAGAACTGTGAGAAGTGAGTTTTTGTTATTTTCTTTTAAGGATTTATTTACTTGAAAGGCAGAGTTACAGAGAGAGGGATAGAGAGGGAGAGATACAGTGCACTTCCAACCACTGTTTCACTGCTCAAATGGCCACAATAGCTGAGGCTGGACCAGGCCAAAGCCAGGAGGTTGGAACTCCATCAGTCTCCCATGTGCATGGCAGGGGCCCAAGTGCCTGGGCCATCTTCTGCTGCTTTCCCAGGTACATTAGGAAGGAGCAGGATAGGAAGTGGAGCAGCCGGGACTCGAACTGGCACCCATATGGGATGCTGGCACTGCAGGCAGAAGCCTAATCTGCTGCATCCCAATGCCAGTCCCAATTTCAGTTTTGTAAATTGCCTAGTCTCAGATATGCCATCTGAGCAGCACAAAATGGATGAAGGCAATGGGGGAACTTTGAGAATTTAGTTAGATTTGCCACATTAAAAATATGCAGCACTGAATTGCCACATGTATTCTGCACTCGGAGATGGATATCAGTGACAATAAAAATGGTAGTAGTCATTAATAGCTAATGATAGTTACTGTTATGATCATCTACGGTTGCAGCTTTTCTTTCTGTGGTCAAGGATGTCCACTTGGTCCAGTAAGAATGAGAGACAGAGTCAGCTGCCTGTTCCTTGTGCCACAAGTGGAGAGTCCACCCAAGATGCCCAGGCCCTCTGGCCATCTGATTATGCACAAGGGAGTACACAAGATTCAAGCATAATCACACTGCCTCAGGACTTAGGGTAGACTTGCCTAGAAACAGTGTCCTCTGCCTCCAGGCTGATTACACCCTTCTGTATGTAGGAGTTCCAGTGCCAAGGGGTGTCAAGTCCCCGATGCCCCACTGTAGGATGTCGTGGGCTCCCTGTACCCCATACTGCTCTCTGTGGCTTTTATTTCAGTCTGTGTGCCAGGAACGAGACAGGGGGTCCAGGAGAGGCAGGAAGGGATATTCTACCATGCTAAGAACTAAGACTTGAAGAAGCAGCAGGAGCACAGGGGCTTCCATGGCATAACACAATGTGGTGATTCTTCTCCAAGGCCTGGGTGTCCTGGTCTAATTCTCCTCCTGAAAAACAAGTCTAGGGGATCTCACCCAGAGAGTCTGCAAGGCCCAAGCAGTCCCCATGGACAAGCTGACTGAGGCAAAGGTACTGCCTTCCTTAGCGCTGCTTGCCTGCGTGGAGCAGATCACGGTCAGGCTAGAATACAGTAGAGGCCTTTCCTCGTGGTCTTACAGGACCCAACTCACTCCTGACTCGCTTACTTCACTGTTTGGACACGAACATGCCATGTCATTGGCTACCTTCCAAGAGATTTGTCAGACCATTTGCACACATGATCATATTATCATTTGCTGTGCATATTTTTCATCATTGATCTACTTTTATATAGGACCAAATAAGCATTTACCGAATATCTCATGTCACATTCTTTACTAAAAATGCTGAACTATGGGTCTTTTTGCTTTATACTTGTTTAACTCTTCAGTGCAGCATTAAGCCCTTGACTACAATGTAACTTAAAAATGTTTTATCAAAAACTAAAAAAGAGACAGAGAGTGAAAGAGAGTGAGCGTGAGAGAGAAATAGAGAAAGAGGGCTTAACGCCCTAGCCTGAAGCGCCAGCATTCCATATGGGCGCCGGTTCTAGTCCTGGCTGCTCCTCTTCTGATGCAGCTCTCTGCTATGGCCTGGGATAGCAGTGGAGGATGGCCCAAATGCTTGGACCCCTGCACCCACATGGGAGACCCAGAGGAAGCTCCTTGCTCCTGGCTTCGAACCAGCGCAGCTCCAGTCATTACGGCCATCTGGGGAGTGAACCAGCAGATGGAAGACCTCTCTCTCTGTATCTACCTCTCTCTGTAACTCTGTCTTTCAAATAAAAAAAAAAAAGAAAAACAATTAATGAATGAAGGAAAGGAAAGGAGAGGGAGGGAGGGGGAATATAAGAATATAATGATATTCTTAGAATTATATCTTTTGTTTTGTTTTTAAATTGTATCTTTGTATCTTTGAACTACAACTGAATCTGTTCTTTTCGTATGAATACCACATTTGGGCTGGCATTGTAGTGTAACAGGTTAAACTGCTGCCTGTGACACAAGCATCCCATATGGGCACAGCTTTGTGTCCTGGCTGCTCCACTTTCAATCCACCTCCCTGCTAATGCACCTGAGAAAGCAGCAGAAGATTATCCAAGTACATGGATTCTGCCGCCCACATGGGAAATCTAGAAGAAACTCCTGGCTCATGGCTTCAGCCTGGCCCAGCCCTGGCCACTGTGGCCACTTGGAGAGGGAACCAGTAGATGGAAGATCCCTCTGTTTCTCTCTCTATATATAGCTCTGCCTTTCAAATAAGTAAATCTTTTTTTTTTTAAATTATGTGAACCTGAAAAAAAGTATCAGATGGTGAAAAAGTGTCCTGAAATTAGTGATGATGGATACCAACTCTTTGAATGTACTAAAACCCACTAAATTGTATACTTTAAATATGTTAATTGTGTGGTATTTAAATGAAATCTCAGCTTACAAAAAAAACCACAAAATGTGAATTCACTGTTTAAGAAAAAAGTTTTGTATTTGTTATCTCATTGAATCTGAAATACTAGGAAATAGTCATAATTCCCATTTTAGAGATTAGAAAAGTGAGGCTTAGCAAAGGTAAGAAGCTTGTCAAAGAATGTAGTCATAAAGCAGGGACAGGAAAAAACTTCCATTAATAATTGTCTCTAGGGGCCGGTGCTGTGGAGCAGGTTAATCTTCCGCCTGTGGAGCCAGCATCCTATATGGGCACTGGTTCTAATCCTGGCTGCTCCTCTTCCAATCTAGTTCTCTGCTGTGGCCTGGGAGGGAAGTAGAAGATGGCCCAAGTGCTTGGGCCCCTGCACCCCTGTGGGAGACCGGGAAGAAGTACCTGGCTCCTGGCTTCGGATAGGTGCAGCTCTGGCCATTGCAGCCATTTGAGGAGTCAACCAACAGAAGGAAGACCTTTCTCTCTGTCTCTCCCTCTCACTGTCTGTAACTTTGCCTCTCAAATAAATGAATAAAATCTTTAAAAAAATTGCTTCTAGCTTTCAAGCTTTTAAAAAGGGAGCAAATTATTTTTTATAATAATATACGTGGCTAAGTATGCAAACAGGCATGCAACAAGCCACAAGTGCATTTACATATATATAATTCACATGTTACAGATTCTCATCAACTTTATCATAAACTTATGTCCTAGTAAATCTCTTTTGCCCCTGCTTAGCAACTCAAGAAAGTACACAGTACTACCTATGGCCAGCCCAGGACTACCTCAAAATTCAAAATTTGAAATATGGCTTCTACTATAGATATTACTTGTGCACCACTGCAGAGTTGAAAACTTGTTAGGGAAGGCATTTGGCAAAGCAATTAAGTACTGGTTGGGAAGCACAGGTCCCATATTGGAGGGTCTGACTCCACTCCTAATTCCAGCTTTCTTCTTGCTAAGCGTACCTGGGGAGGCAGGAAGTGATGGCACTGGTAGTTGAGTCCCTGCTACTCACATGGGAGACCTACATTAAGTTCCTGGCTTCCAGTTTTAGCCTGGATCAGTCTCAAATGTTGTGGGTGTTTGGAGAGTGAACTGGCAGACTGGAGACATCATAAATCAGGTCAATCTCTCCATAAAATGTGGACATGATCTTGGGAAAATGCAAAAATTAAGATAATGTCTAGGAACTTTGTGAGAAAAGATTTTTACACAGTGGAAGGGAGCACTCGCATGTACAACACAGAATGTAATTCCAAGGATTGGGCGAGGGGAGCCTGCTTTCCCAACAGGAAGCAGCGTAGCATATGGATTTAGAATCAGAAGTTTGGTTTCCAGTCCTCGTTTTGAATTATTGTGGGAAAGTTACCAAATCTCCTATGGATGTGTTACTTTGTAAGATAAATGTTTAAGCTAGGTCAGTGGTTTCCAAATATTAACAGGTGATGAAGTTTTTATCGGTCAGTGATAAAATGAGAAAAATAAGGATAATAGATTTATTCATGTAGTTAAACTATTTTATAAGTCTTTTAGAATAGCTTGCTTTTATGAGCAACAACAGGGATCACCCTTCCCCCAAACATACACACTTTGATCAGTTTTACATGGCAAAATTCAAGAGTGCTTTCTATAATGGAACCTGAAAATTCTAAGTGTTGATCTCTAAATCCAAAGGACTGGGAACCACTACACTAGGTAATCATCGATGTCCTTTACTGCTCGAAAATTCTATGCTCTTCTTGAATCAGAGATAGTATTTAACTAACTCTAAACTAGGAAGGAAGAAGAAAAAAAAAATCTTGTATCCTTTCGTGTTTTTCTTCTGGCTTCCCATGTCCCCATATGTATTCTGACCAAATGCTCTAGCTATTCTACTGACAAGAGGTCTTAGTCAAATGAATGGGAAATGATGAGTTAAAAAAGTCAAGCAAGTTTTACTGAGCAATGCACAGAACTGGAAGATGCTAATATCTATTGTAATTCTCCTAAAAATGACAAAGCATCAAAGATTCCCCAAGCTGTGAACAGAAAGTAGCTGCTTTCCCCCTTCTCACCCATTGCAGGACAGTGTACTTATTCCTAGAACACAGCTTGAGAAAGGTGACATTAACTAAAAGAAACTTCCTCCAAAGCTTTCTCGTAATAGATAAAAGCATAACGTTAAAAACAAGGAGACTGATTATTGCCATTTGATGAGTTTTTTAAAATTGCCAAGCCTATGAATATTTTTAAAGATTTATAGAAGCAACTTAGAAGAAAACACTTCAGAGTATAAAGTGACAAAAGTTTGGACATTTTTGACAACTATGTGATCTTTTTTCTTTAGCACTACAAATAAAGAAAAATTGTATCAAAAGATTTGTACTTAGTGATTGCGACATGATAATCAGAGCACTTGGAATTTACAGAAGTTTGTAGTAACAGAATTATGACTATTGTGCCTACTCAGCGAATACAAAGTAAATAAAACTGTCTATAAGAGAGGGGGCTGAGAAAAACCCTAGAATACCCTCTAATGGTATGTGGTTGTTGAATATTTCATCAGTAGGAACAATTAATTCTGCACACTTGTGGCTCAAAATAAATTTACTTAAACCTCAGTTTTACTATGATCAAGTAGCAAAGTTCTTGATGGAAGGAAAAAGAGCTAATGATGTTTGGGTTTCTTTTTCTTTACATGCTTATTGGATCCGAATAGAGAAGAAAATTTACTTGCCCCTTCCCCCCCCCCCCCCTTTTTTTTTTTTTGCTTCTCACATCATCATGTGAAATATTAACGGCCAAACGCTTCAGCCTTCGCATTCTGGATTCAAGTTTCACTTTACTGAGGAAAGAACAGTTTTGACTTGGGACAAGATGATCCTGGAGCAAACTCTCCCCAGAGAGGAGGTAGGCATGATCTTGTGGAGATTTTGACACTAACAACCCTTCCTTCTGACTCCGTGCACACCAGGATTTTGACAAGCCTGTGGCTCTGCATTCCCTCCGATATTTTCCATCATAACTGTACGGTAAATTCCAGCCTGTTTTTCATAATCCTGCTGACTACAGCAGTCTGCTGCCATAAAAAGCCTTTGCAGACCTCGAGTTGGCTTAGAAAAATGCCTTTGCACAGGCACAAAAGTACATGCAACACCGATGTCCAAAGCCAGGAAGAAGCAAGAGCCTCTTGTGTTGGTGCTCATGGGCTCAAAGGGCTGAGTTTAGGATCTAAATTTAGAAATTGTAATTTTCTTCTGGTGACATTTGTAAACAAAATACCAACACTAAAGCAAGAGCAATGTAGCAGCAAAAGGGGGAGTGTCCAGCAGATCAAACCGTCTTCCAAACTCCACTGGAGAGAAGTGTCCCTGGATTTTCACACGACCTTACTCCGCTCTCACCTGCCTACACGCCCTCAGCCTCCTGGTTAGCAGGGATGTTCGAGGTTCACATCAAAGATTCAAGATGTAAGAATTAGCTTCTTTTAAACCTTAAGTTAGTATTAGGTTACTCTCTGGAGAAAGGGATAAAAACACCATAAAACTCCTTTTTAACAGATCACAATACCCATTTCCCTAATATGATTCAATATACAAACACAGTAGTTTGTTATTATATCATTCAAGCGCCTGTGAACATCTGCTTAACTTCATAAGAAGTTGAATTTCAATTTTGCAATAAAAAGCTGCAATGGAAAAGTAAGAAACAGAGGGGGCAAAAGCAAACGTTTAAGCAACTTTTTCACACATTTGAACTTTGACTTTCTGCACAATAATTCTACTTCCCCCAAATGGTAAAGCAGATCACATTTAGTATGAACATTCAAAAACGAGCATCTCTTACAATTATTTTTAAGACATAAAATATCAGAGCTACTTGCCTTTTGGCAATTTCTGTGCATTTCCCAGGGCTAGTGCAATACTCCCACAGAGAAGCAGACACCCCAAGCTGGAGAGCATGTTGCATTTGCCACCTCGCACAGGGAGTGATGCTGGTGGGTGCCTCACAACCCTGGAGCTGCATTTAAGTGGACTGTCTCCCAGTGACAGAGGCGGGCGGCTGCACTTAGCTGTGCTGTGGGCTTACTCACAGGGGGTGGAGACAAGATGACATCACACCCTTTCCCACACACACCGAAAAAAAGCACAACAGCAAAAACATATCATCACATTTCCCTCCATGAAGCTGTAGCTCTGTCTTTTCTCTCCTCTCTGAGATAGAAAAATAGAAATTATGACCAATTTATATTTGTGAAAGAAAAAGTAGTTAGGCAACTTTGAAACATTCCATGAACTATTTTTTAAAAATTCAGAAAAGAAATGCTTAAAACCACTGGGACATGAAAACTATGAAATAGAGCCCTATTAGGAAGGAAACCGCTTTTAATTAGCCAGTAAATCAAGCCAATTCTTCTTTTAAATGGGAGCAAATTCATAAAAATATACTTTGAACTATTTTGAAGTTCCAATGTTAGGAGAAATATTTGAGAGTAAGTGCTTAGCTATGCAGCTATACATTATATGTAGTACATGTATATAAATATACATATAATGTATATTAGTGTATAAATATGTATATATTTATACATATAATATATATTAGTGTATAAATATACATATAATGTATATATTTATATACACACACAAACACATATATCTATAGGTATGGATGTGGAGATGGAGCAAACACTATTTTTAACTGATCCCTGGCTTTGGACTAGAGTCTATAATAATGTCTTTGTTCTCATTATAGCATTTTAATTCTCACAGTGGCTGTGCAGGAGGCTTGTTGTTATCCCATTTTACTGGTGAGAAAAACTGAGGCTCAGAGAAGTTGAATGTCCTTACCAAGGGTGTAAATGTGAATGACTAGTAAATTGGATGGGCTTTGGAATGGAACTCACTGGGTTTAAATCTGGATACAACTTAGTGGTGAGATACTTACACTGACCTAGACAGCTTCTACAGGATAAAACATTTGGTTTCTCAAGACAGCCTGTGAGTTGGCAGACAGGCACTGTCCTCATCCCCAGCCCTAGGTGGAGGAACTGGGCAGGAATAGACAGAGGTGAAGCAAAAGCCAGAGGTCACGGGGCTGGCACCGTATACAGACCAATTAGCCTCGGTGCTTCCACTCTTAATTACCAAACGATAAATTCTAAAGGAGGGATGGCAGTGCCAATTTCATAGACATGCTAGCAGAGTTCTTAGGAAGTGCTTGTCACAGGGCCTGGCACCACTAACAGCGAGGACAATGTTAACAGCCCCATAACGAGGAGAATTATGATTTTAAGCTGGGTGCATTTGCCTCTCAAGTCCATGGTTGTGTCCCCTCCCTGCCACACAGGGCCTCTAATAGAAGTGCATCATAGAAACAGCTGGGTAGTAAAGAGCTTTAAAAATTGTCTGAAGAGTTACACTGATCCTTTGAAAATAGTTTATTTTGTAGGACTGCTGTTGCTGAACTAAAAACAGTAGGAGGGGAATGAAATAACAGCAGTGAAAAGAAATTCTAGGTAGAAAACTTAACAAAAGAAAAAGAAAACTCGAAGAGACAGTTCCATCTTCCAAATAAAGCATGAGGCGGCACATTGTTAAAGTCATTTAGAGCTGGCCCAGTCTAAGCTCTCAGCACAGGAATGCGCTGGCACTGGCTACGGAAGGGACTGGGTTATTTAACGGGTCTTTTTCATCTCTGATTTTTTACTTGAGCAGGCAGCTCTCTCAAACCCAAGTTTAGACGTCCGTTCTCTAACAGGACCTGTTGGTTCTGCTCCTAGATACCATTGGCATCGCATTAAACCACGAGGCCACTGTGTTAGCAGGGAATAGCAGATTATAGCTGAAATACTGACAAGAAGGTTGGTTCTTCAAAACAGTGTGAGTGGTTGGTGCAAGAGTTTGGTAGTGGAATTAAGGGTTATCCTATCCTAGGGTGGTCGGCAAAGTGTCGTCCACCTTAGCATACATTATGTGCAGTTGGGAACTGATGGCAGGACCAGAAAATAAAGGCCAACATCAAGAAAGTGACCCTATCAGAGACAACACTTCACCTCCTCAACCAGTGAGAAATTCTCTGTCATGTTGGATCCCTAGCCCGCACAGGAGGGATACGAATACTCCAGCAGAATAGACGTTCTTGACTGTGTAGAAGAGAACCTCAGGGTCCTGGCCCTGCAATCACTCGGGTTTTCTAGATGTTTCCAGGGAAGACCTGCCCTGGGGCCATGAGTGCATTGGAGCTGATGATTGTGAATTAACTTGTGCAACCCTATTCAGTCTCTCAGTCTGGGGCACATTGTATTTATTTGGTAATACTGAGATATTACACCCCAGATCCACGTCAGATAAAAAATATTGAGTTTTTGGTAACCAATATTTGTGAAAAAACCTTGTTGAGGGAACATTTAGGAGGAACTGCATGAAAAAGAGAAAATATATTTGTGTTTATCTTTTTTGGAAAGGCAGGGACCATGCCTTCTTTTTTTGTTACTTTCCCCATGCCTACCTATAATAATGGAATAAGTAGATCATGCATAATTGTCAATATAAACACAATCAATCCATTTCTCCAAATAGTCTAAAGGTTAGTTCTGGATTTAGCCAGAGGATGCTTAGATGAGACCTAGAAATGTGGTTGGGGAACAGTTCTCCAAGGATCACTCCTATCTCTGCATATCTTCTGAGCAGATGTACTGAATGCCTGTGCTACAGACTTTACTTTTTTCAAAAAAGATTTATTCTGTATTTTACTTGAAAGGGAGAGATAAAGAGAGAGAGGGAAGAGACAGAGAGAGATCAATGTTCCATCCATGGGTTCACTCCCCAAATGGCCGCAATAGCCTAGGCTGAGCCAGGACCCAGGAGTTTCTTCTGGGTGTCCCATGTGGGTGCAGGGACTCAAGCACTTGGCCCATTTTCTTCTGATTTCCCAGGCATATTAGCAGGGAGCTGGATTGAAAGTGGAGCAGCTGGGTCTCAAACTGACACTCATATGGGATGCTTGTGTGGCAAGTAGTGGCTTAACCTGCTATGCCACAATGCTGACTCCAGTATATCCTTTTAAGAATATTTGTATAATAGTTTGTTTGCTGTTCCATATGGTAACGATTATGCTTTCCTCAGTGTGGAGGGGAATGCATGGTCATTTCTTTTCATGAAATATTCAAATTCCCTAACACTGGTATTCCTTTCCTGTAATGCAACCCATGGCAAGTATCAGGATCACCTCTAGATGTCTGTGCTGCCCTGTGGGAATTGTGACTCCTATGGGCCAAAACCAATATACAGGCTACTGCTACTATGATGAGTAATAACTTTTTATCTTTGACCCAGGAGTCTTGCATCTCCTACCAGAGTCCATGAACTATGGAGTGAAATCTCATACTTCTTACAGTTTATGACAATAGTACCGACCCACTATACAACAATAGATCATACTTTAATATGGGGCATTTGATATAATATACACATTGACATGCACTGTAAAAATAAGGCATAAAACCCCCTATTGGGCATAGTCAGAGTGTTGATAGGTACTGCTTATTAAATCATATAGTATCTTCTTTATTAAAACCCTGGAGAAAACCTCTGAGGGTTCTTCTCATAAAAAAAAAGTCGTAATTTTTTTCTTCTGAGCAACTGCATATATTTGGTAGCACTGTAACCATGTTTCTGTCTCTGTACTATTAGAAAACTAGAGCCAATGGATTCCCCACCCATAGTAAGTGCATAGGTTTTTGTGATATGCCTCTTTTACATCATTACATTCATCACCACATTTATTTCGTGCTTATTTTTACTTGGAATCTTAATTTAAGTGAACTTGTAAGTTGCTTTGTTTCTAAAACAAAGTGAGATAAACTCTGTGAACAGTAGTTGTGTCAAATACATGTGTCAAAATGTGTGAAGTTGGAGTCTGGATCCCTGTTCTCTGTTTTCCTTTTCTACACAACAGCAGACTGTGATGGAATTTTGGTGCACTGATTGTATAGCATTCTTTCTTTATACCTATTTCCTTTGGAAAAGCAAGTTAAATTCATGAGATTGAGGACATTTACAACACTGCTCTAAATGTGTCATGTTTTCCAGTCATTTCATGTTTGGATTTTTAAATGTTCAACATTAATTCCATTTTTACAAGTGAGACATTCATTAAAACTTATAAATCTTCCCAACTGTCTATTAAACTCTGTGCAGTTATTTTACCTTTCTGCTCATCTTGAATCTCTTGTAGGTAAGTTATTACCCCAAAAGATTTTTAAAGGCTTATATATCCACAATTAATAATATACGAAGGTATGCTACAGTTTTCTAGGGTATGTTAATAAAAATAATTTCAATATGAGTCATTTGAAATGGGAAATCCAGTGATCCATTTTCCAGCCAAATATTGTTTCTGTAATTACGGCAGTCTGTGAGCCATGATCCAATTGGGCAAGTATCCTGCTCCAAAGGGGGTATAGTTGGCCAGAGCTTTAAGTTCTCTTCTACAATGCTTTTTATAGCAGAGGGAAATGCTCCCCCTCAAATGCCTAAGTCATGTTTGCCGGTCATACTTTAGCTGTCTAAGGCGTCTTGACCTCAGTTTTATGGTTTCATAACCTTGAGATTATTACTAACCTGGGCTTCTCAAAGACTGTAAAGAATCCTTTCTATTGGTCTGGAAACAAGCTTCTTTAAGACCTAAGGTGTACATCTCCACGCAGAAAAGTCTGTCTTTTGTCATAGCCTGTTTCCCGTGGCAATAATAGAAAGCTACAGACCAGGTAATTTGTAAGAACAGAATTTTAGTTTTTACAACCAGGAAAGTCCAAGGCCACGGGGCTCACATCTGCCAAGGGTCTTCTTGTTGCCTTGTAACATAGCAGAGGGGTCATGTGGAGAGAAAAGTAAAGGAGGGGGGAGAGGCAGGGAAAGAGAGGAAAGGGGAGAGAGAGAGAGAGAGAGAGAGAGAGAGAGAGAGAGAGAGAGAGAGAGAGGAGTTTAATTCACTTTTTAAAATTTATTTTATTTAATTGAAATACAGAGTTACAGAGAGAGGTAGAGACAGAGAGAGAGGTTTTCCATCCGCTGGTTCACTCCCCAGATGGCCACAACGGCCGGTGCTGCGCCAATCCGAAGCCAGGAACCAGGAGCTTCTTCTGGGTCTCCCACGTGAGTGCAGGGGCCCAAGGACTTGGGCCATCTTCTACTGCTTTCCCAGGCCATAGCAGAGAGCTGGATTGGAAGAGGAGCAGCTGGGACTAGAACTGGCGCCCATATGGGATGCCGGCACTTCAGGCCAGGGCTTTAACCCACTGCACCACAGCGCCAGCCCCTAATTCACTTTTATAATAAACCATTTTCAGTAACTGAGCCATTCCTATGATAATGACATTAATCCATTCATGAGTGCAGAACCTAATTACCTCTTATTAGGTCCCACCTCCCAATACTAATGCATTGAAAATTAAGTTTCCAACACATGATGCTCTCTCAATAGGGCTGCTTGCTGAGTACCAAGCAGAACTTCTACAGATAGAGGGACTATGTTTTACCTATGGTTCCAATAATGTAGAAACTGATTAAGAGATAAGTGGGAACCATGTTACTAAGCCAGAGAATGGACTGAACAGGAGGGTGTATCAGAAGCAGAAACTGAGAGTTAGAGTTCAGCAACAGGCAGAGAACATGCAGCAGGTAAGTTGGCAACAGCTTGGATACGTCGGAGGAAGGTGGTCCTGGGAACACATTCTAGGCAGAAATGGCCTTTTCCAAGGCTGACTTTTACACACTTTGTCATGTGGCTCATGGAAGGGCCTGGTGTGTTTTAAAGGCTACCTTTTAATTATTTCATGGAAATGACACTTCTGTGAATACTTCCCAGCTTTGTCACATCTTTTGTTAGGTGTGACTACAAGCAGAATTTTAGGAATAGAAGGAACCCTTTGAAGCAAATTAGAGGACACATCTCCTAGACAGGACAGGATTGCATGAATGCTTTTGCTTGTAGTAACCCAATAAAATAAAGTATGAAACAGTGTCCCAAAGGAAGGGGCAAGCCTAAACCTTCTTGGAGAATACAGCCTGATACAAAGGGGAAAGGTATAGTAAGTGGGTACAAACTGAGAAGAATAAGTGATTCTTAGAAGATTAAAGCTTGTAATAGTTGAATAATTCGAGGAATTAAAGGAGATCACTAACAAGGACAGAAGTGCACAAAATTTTAATTTATAATGATTTGCATTTTGATGTGATGTTTATTTTCTAATCTTTATTTGTTCTCTAGCTGAAAATAATTGTGGTTTGAAGGGTAGGAAAAGTAATAGTTTTATGTAATGATGAAGGATTTGGCAAACTGAGGTTGAAAATTATATCATATAATAATGTCTAAAGAGGGAATAGAAACAAAGAAGTGAAAAGAAAATATTTCATTGATTAATACCTGTGCTATCCAATACAGTAGCTTTTAGCCACATTTTTGGCTATTTAAATTTAAAACAAAATTAAAAATTCAGTTCCCCAATCATAGTATTCTTATTTTAAGTGCTCAATGGTTATATACAGCCATTGGCTATCATGTAAGTCACAGGGATATAAAATACGTCATCACTGCAGTTCTATTTACAGTTTAGATCTTAACCATGTCAGCTAATATTAAACTTTATTAATGGAGAGTGGCCAATATTCATGTTTTTAATGATGATTCAATTAATAAATGGGTGATTGAATTAATCACTTTATTTTGGCCCATTCACCTCTTCCTTTGAAATCAATATGCTTCAATATTATTATTTGAGGAAGAAATACTTGAAGATACAGGAATAATTTTCTGGCCATGAGAAAGATCTAGAAAATGGGAAGAGGTTAAAAACCAAAAGAAAAAAACACCAAACTCATACTGGGTCCTTTCATTGTTGACCAATCCTGCAATGATCAGTCTATGAATGTGGAAAAGGAAGTTACATGGCAAATAAACAAAAATGTATTTAAGTCACTCTTAGTCACACAATTCAATACTTGTACCACACTGTGCCTCAGTTTCTTCTGAAAAGTGAGGAGAATAGTAATCTCTATTTTGTAAGGTTATTGTGAGGATTACATAGATGTAAAATGCCTAGAATATTGACTGGTACATGGTAACCATTCAATAACTACTGACTCCTGGTGCTTTTGTCGTTGTTGTTATAGTTATTACAACTGATAGTGTCTGGGTATTTAATGTTAGAAGGCCAAATGCATGACAGTTTTGGCCCACTCCTTAGTAGAACAATAATGCCAATGTTAGAAAGTGTACAGAGATGTAATTAAATTCTCAGAAACCATTCTTTCTATACAATTAGTCCTCAAAGACTGAACCACTGAATGAAACTATGATTCAAAGTTGTAGGTTTCTGTGTTGTAGGTACCCAAAAGCTTAGATTCACTCTCCCAAATCCAGTATCTTAGAAGTGTATAAATAGTTCAAAGTATCTAAAATACTTTAAAAAGAGTAAAATGTGAAGGGTACTTCAAAAAATTCATGGACAAATAGAATTAAAGAATATGCATTTTTCCGCCAGCGCCATGGCTCAACAGGCTAATCCTCTGCCTAGTGGTGCCAGCACACCAGGTTCTAGTCCCGGTTGGGGCGCTGGATTCTGTCCCGGTTGCCCCTCTTCCAGGCCAGCTCTCTGCTGTGGCCAGGGAGTGTGGTGGAGGATGGCCCAAGTGCTTGGGCCCTGCACCCCATGGGAGACCAGGATAACCAACTGGCTCCTGCCTTCGGAACAGCGCGGTGCACCGGCCACAGCGTGCCAGCCACGGCAGCCATTGGAGGGTGAACCAATGGCAAAAGGAGGACCTTTCTCTCTGCCTCTCTCTCTCACTAGCCACTCTGCCTGTTAAAAAGTAAAAAAAAAAAAAGAATATGCATTTTTCAAAAAACTTCTGAAGACTTCTCACACATGGGGTTATGAAGGGTCTTCAAAACATTTATTTATTATAGAAGAAAGATGCATATATTTCAAAATGTTTTCACAATTTTTAAAATTTTTATTTTAAATTAGTTTTTAATAGATTCAATGTAGTATGCAGATAAAATCTAAGAACATAATAATATTCCATTCCTCCCTCCCTTTCTGTCCCCCTTCTCTTATGTTTTAATTTCATTTTTCCATGAACTTTTTGAAGTCTTCCCTATTAGTCCTTAAATATATTATGCTATATTTCACTTCATTTTTATAGTTTTATTAAGGCATAAGCAATATACAAAACTGTAAATATTAAATATACAATTTGATGACTTGCATTTACCAGTCAAGGTAATGACCATAAGCATCACCTCCAAGTAAATTCTTATGCCCCTTTCAAACTTGCCCTCTTTCTTCTTCACACATATCATCCCATTCTTGAATCCACAGATCTGCTTTCTATCCCAAAGTAAGACTACATTTTCTATAGACTTACATAAATGGAATAACACAGTGTGTATTCTATTATTGACTGGCTCCTTTCACTCAGGAAAATTTAATGACATTCACACATGTTGTAGCATGTATCAATAATTCAACACTTTTCATTGCTGAGTAGTATTCCATTGTTGTGGCTGATCCCGTGAGACTGCCTCCCTAGCCTGACTATTGGCAGGTGGCGGGAGCCCCAGGCACATTTCTCCCCACCTTTCCCAACCCCCCCCCACCATGGCAACCCCCATTGCCAGTTTTATCTGTTTCAAATAAGGATGCTGTGAACATTTTCTTTTTTTTTTTTTTAAGGACTTATTGATTTGAAAGGTGGAATTATAGAGAGGGAGAGGCAGAGGCAAAGGCAGAGGCAGAGGCAGAGGCAGAGGTGGAGAGAGACAGACAGAGAGATCTTTCATTGGCTGGTTTACTCCCCAGATGGCCACACTGACCAGGGCTGAGCCAGACTGAAGCCAGGAGTCAAGAACTTCATCCAAGTCTCTCAGATGGTTGCAGGGGCCCAAGCACTTGGGCCATCCTCTCCTGCTTTCCCAGGTGCATTAGCAGGGAGCTGGATTGAAGTGGAGCAGCCAGGACATAGGCTTGCACCCATATGGGTTGCTGGCATTACAGGTGGCTTAACTCACTGCACCATAGTGTTGGCCCTACGTGAACATTTTCATTCATGTGTTTCAATGGATTTATGATTTTTCTTATCTTGGATAAATACCTAGGAGTAAAATATAGTTGAACATTTAAAATTTTAAGAAATTGTCAAACTTCCAAAATGGACTTGAGTTTTACATTCATACCAACAATGTATAAGGGCTCTAATTCATCTGCATCTTTGCTAGTACTTATATGTCAGACCTCTTAACTTCAGTGATTATATGGGTATGTAGGGATATTATTTTAATTTTAATTTGCATTTATGCAATGAAAAATTATGAATATATTTTCAGCACCCATTAATTTGTCATCCATTTATCTTTCTTTTTTCATTTATATTTCTTCATGTGATGTCTATTCAAAAAACTTTTGTTCAACTTTTGAGGGCTGGGATGGTTGCTTGTTTTCTTATAGAGTTTTCAGAATCTTTTTCAAATTCATGTTTTGTAAAAATTTGCTCTCTATTAAGGCTTTGTTTATCATTCTTTCAATTGTGTCTTTCGACGTACAAAAGTTCTTAAGTTCTTATTTTAGCTAAAGTTCACTTTGTCCATTTTTGTTATAGATTATGGTTTGGTGTCATAGTTAAAAATCCTTTGTCAAATTAATTTTATACTTTTAAGTTTTATATTTAAATCTATGACACCACTTGGATTTGTCTTTTGCATTTGATACATGGTATGGACCCAGATGCATTTACTTTTCTTGCACAGAGGCATCCGATTGCTCTAATGACATTTGTTAAAAACATTGCAGCTCAATTCACAATAGCTAAGACCTGGAACCAACCCAAACGCCCATCAACAGTAGACTGGATAAAGAAATTATGGGACATGTACTCCATAGAATACTATACAGCAGTAAGAAACAATGAAACCCAGTCATTTGCAACAAGATGGAGGAATCTGGAAAACATCATGCTGAGTGAATTAAGCCAGTCCCAAAGAGACAAATTTCATTTGTTTTCCCTGATCGGCGACAACTGAGCACCAAAGGGGAAACCTGTGGAAGTGAAATGGACACTATAAGAAACTATGACCTGATCAGCTCTTGTCCTGGCTCTAGATGTACAATGTAATACTTTATCCTTTTTAGTATTTGTTGTTGTTGTTGTTGTTCTAGTACTAGTGGTTGAACTCTGTAATTAACACACAATTATTCTTAGGTGTTTAAATTGTAACTGAAAAGTGATCCCTGTTAAATATAAGAGTGGGAATAAGAGAGGGAGGAGATGTACAATTTGGGACATGCACAATCTGACTTGCCGCAAATGATGGAGTTAGAAATGTACCAGGGGAGGCCGGCGCCGTAGCTCAACAGGCTAATCCTCCGCCTTGCGGCGCCGGCACACCGGGTTCTAGTCCCGGTCGGGGCACCGATTCTGTCCCGGTTGCCCCTCTTCCAGGCCAGCTCTCTGCTGTGGCCAGGGAGTGCAGTGGAGGATGGCCCAAGTGCTTGGGCCCTGCACCCCATGGGAGACCAGGAGAAGCACCTGGCTCCTGCCATCGGATCAGCGCGGTGCGCCGGCCGCAGCGCGCTACCACAGCGGCCATTGGAGGGTGAACCAACGGCAAAAGGAAGACCTTTCTCTCTGTCTCTCTCTCACTGTCCACTCTGCCTGTCAAAAATAAAAAAATAAAAAAATAAAAATTAAAAAATAAGAAATGTACCAGGGGAGAGCGGCAAGATGGCGGAATAGGAAGGGAGCACATTGATAGTTCAGCAAGCACACAGGTTAATAAAAGTGGAGATACTGCAGGGTCAAGGAAGAGTAGGGGAAGAAACAGCAGAGGAAAATCTTCCGGAACTAGTGATTCACAGTGGACCTGCGTGGAGAGCGTGGGAGCCCAAGTTCGGGACACCAGCGGCAGACTTAACGCACCAGCGCTGGAACGCGAGGTGAGCCGAACCTCAATAGCCTGAGACACCAGCGGGCAAGCAGAAAGAGGAGACTAGAGGGAACGAGGCTTGAAACTCCGTGGGGAAAAGTTCACCAGGCTAACTAGAAGAGAGAGAAGAAAAAAAAAAAAAGTGACCGATACGGACACGAGTTTCTCTCTCCGCTCACCTCTCAAAGGCGAGCAAGACAGAGCAGGCGCCATTTTGGACATACGTCATAAGCAGGGCGACCTCAGGTCTGCACCGGCCCTGAGCCTAGCAGAAACACCTGACTCTGGGGGGAGGGGTGAAATAACAGGAGATTAGGATCTAACTTGGCAACCCAGTGGGAGACTGCAGGAGAATTGGAGCCCACACCGAGGGCAGCAGAGATTCCCTGTGTGGTCCTTGGGAAAGAGCTTCCGATCTCTGGCTCCTGTGGCTATATCATTCACCTGCTAACTACCTCCAATTACGTTCAGCTGTGCGGAATTACTTCCCTTTTGAATCAAAAAAAAAAAAAAAACCGAAAGAAAGAAAGAGAGATTTACCACGCCTAACCTGGGAGTGTCATCTTTGACACACCCTCAACCCTGAGGAACCAAACCCAGCTCTGAGTCCACACTTATCTCAAGCCTCTAAGGCTTCACCGAAAGCAGACAGTCCACTTAATATAGAGCCATAGTGTAACAAGAAAAAACACCACAGTGAAGAAACCAAATAGCTCCAACATGCCATACAACAAACGCAAAAACCAAGCTAACAAGAACAAGGAAGACACAATGACGCCCCCAAATGAAAAAGACACCCCAACTCAAGATTATGAAGATGATGAGATCGAAGAAATGCAAGAAGCGGATCTCGAAAAATTGATAAGAACATTAAGAAGTTCTCAAAAACAAATTCTTGAACTACAGAAATCCTTAATGGACAAGATAGAAAATCTCTCTCGTGAAAATGAAATATTAAGGAGGAATCAAAATGAAATGAAACAACTAGTGGAACATGAAACTGTGATAGTGACAAAAAACCACAATGAAATGAAGAACTCAATAGATCAAATGACAAACACATTAGAGAGCCTTAAAAACAGAATGGGCGAAGCAGAAGAGAGAATATCAGACTTAGAAGACAGAGAACAGGAAAGGAAACAGACAAACCAAAGAAAAGAAGAAGAAATTAGAAATCTAAAAAATATTGTCAGGAATCTACAGGATACTATTAAAAAACCCAACATTCGGGTTCTAGGAGTTCCTGAAGGCATGGAGAGGGAGAAAGGATTAGAAGGCATTTTCAGTGAGATACTAGCAGAAAATTTCCCAGGTTTGGAGAAGGACAGAGACATCCTAGTACAGGAAGCTCATAGAACCCCTAATAAACATGACCAAAAGAGATCCTCACCACGACACATTGTAATCAAACTCACCACAGTGAAACATAAAGAAAAGATTCTAAAAGGTGCAAGAGAGAAACGTCAGATTACTCTTAGAGGATCTCCAATTAGACTCACAGCAGACTTCTCATCAGAAACCCTACAAGCTAGAAGGGAATGGCGAGATATAGCCCAGGTACTAAGAGAGAAAAACCGCCAGCCCAGAATATTATATCCTGCAAAGCTCTCATTTGTGAATGAAGGTGAAATTAAGACTTTTCATAGCAAACAGAAACTGAAAGAATTTGTTGCCACTCATCCTGCCCTGCAAAAGATGCTTAAAGATGTGTTACACACAGAAACACAGAAACATGGTCACCAATATGAAAGAAGGTAAAGGAAGGAAACCTCACAGCAAAAGATCACAGGAAGCTCAATTTCTCTTTGACATAGAATTAAACTCTGATGCTCTGTTAAAGCAATGTGTTAAAATAATCTAAAAACAAAAAGCAATTCAAATCAATTGGCAAGCTACAAAAAGAGTTAAAGATTTTAAAAGCTATTATTAAAATTGCTATATTGGTCTATTATGCTATGTTATATGTGTGTACATATTGTATGTCCACATAGGAAATTTTATTAAGAGTTTTATTTTAAATGGCTTATAGATAAGATTGTCCATAAATTTAAGCTGCTAAAATCAATCAAAGATACATTTTAATTTGTGGGACCTGAATCTGTGTATCATATGTTTTAAACTTGTTGGTAGAAAGAAACTAAAAACATTTTAGATGGTTGTGCTTAAGTTTACTGGTTAAACAAACTACACCATCTTAGATATTTAAGAGGTGTTTTCAAATACATGATTCTTAAAATTTATAGAAGGCATTGGACCTTCTGGTAAATGTTTTCTTAAGTTGTTATCTAATGGTTGAAACGGTTTGCTAAGTATTCATGTAATATTGCTATTGTCAGCAAGCGATCTAGGACTTGCTCCCTCATTTCTCTATTCTAAGCCCAACTTCTTCTTTCATTTCTCTATTCTCTTCAAGGTAGGGAACTAATTCTATTATGAAGGAATCTGTAGGACGCACAATTCAATCTTTAGACCTAATACAAGAGATGGCTAACATTTTTCTGTAATAGCATAGCAAAAATAAGAACTTAAATAATAATCTCATAGCTAGATTCACTTCGCCATCAGCGAAGTATATAGTAAGTAGAAAAAACCTCCCTTTCAGACCAAAGGGAAAGAAAGTTTTAAAGTGAGAATATAATTTTCCTCATGGGCATTGTCTACCTTAGAAAAATTACTACAGAACATGCCTGTGACTATAGACTTGTAGTTCAGGCCTCTGAAGATTAGAGATGGGATATGGGCACTCCCTTGACTTGCATCCTCTGGTCTGCTTTAACACAAACCAGGAGGAAAAGAAAGCTAGGCATCAGAAGCAATGGGTGGCAGGCCTATTAATGGCTGATCTGTACAGTGATCTGCCCTCAAGGAGACCCAACAGGCCATTCCACTGCAGTGGCTTTCAATGTGGTAAGCCTGGGCTTCAGCAGAAGTCAGCTTGTGAAGAGCCCTGGCAGCTCTGCCAAGAGTTGGATCACTGGAAATGGACCTGCCCTGGAGTCGAAGGATGCCCAGGTCAGAGCCACAGATCTTATTGGCTCTAAGCTGAAAAGCCCTTCACTCAGCCCAAATTCCAAAGTGACCACTGCAGCTGAGGGGACGGCCAAGTAGGGTCAGCAACATTGCAGGCAGAACTGTAAATTTCTTGTTAGAGATGCCCCCTGCCTTTACCTGGCCAGCTCTCCTCCCAGGCCAGCCAAGTAATGAAAGTCAACAGAGTGCCTTCCCCTAGGAGGTTCACACCTCCCTTAGGATGTACCCCATGTGAAGAGATAGATAGGTCTGGGCCTCTTAACTTACAAGGCCTAAAGCCCAACAGATTATTATCAAGCCCCTTCTATCAGGTTCTATTTGCCTCTCAATCAGAAAAATTACTTGTAGCTCAGACAGCACCTTTCTTAGCACATCTAATAATGACTCTGTCCTTTGTTCTAGACCCTGTCTAGCACACTTGGGCCTCATTCCTTCATAATCATAACCTCTACTCTACCACCAATGGCTCTACTCTCAACCTGTGTGTACTGATGGTCCTCTTCCCCACTTCATGCTGTATAATTGTTCCGACCTGGTAAATGCCACTCTTAGGATCATTGGTTACTATCCTCACCCTGTCTTTTATGACCTTGTCTAAATATGATCAGAGTCGGCGAACTTGGAAGGCTTCCATAGCCTTGGCAACTCATGACGACAGCCTAGGGTGGTTACTGGTGCCATAAACTAGAGTGTCAATTTGTTGGGTCAACAACAGGAGTCACTGTGCACTTGCTCCTCATGTAGGATCTCTGTCCCTAATGTGCTGTACATTTTGATTTAATGCTATAACTAGTACTCAAACAGTATGTTTCACTTTGTGTTTCTATGTGGGTGCAAACTGTTGAAATCTTTATACTAAATTGATCTTCTGTATATAAAGAGAATTGAAAATGAATCTTGATGTGAATGGAAGGGGAGAGGGAGCGGGAGAGGGGAGGGTTGTGGGTGGGAGGGAAGTTGTGGGAGGGGGAAGCCATTGTAATCCATAAGCTGTACACTGGAAATTTATATTCATTAAATAAAAGTTAAAAAAAAAAAGAAAAAAAAAAGAAATGTACCAGGGGATTCCAATACAATCCCATCAAGTGGCATGTACCAATGCCATCTCACTAGTCCAAGTGATTAATTTCAGTTCACAACCGATGGCTCTGATAGGTCTAAGAATCAAAAGGACCACACAAACAAGACAAGTGTCTGCTAATACTAACTGATAGAATCAAAAAGGGAGAGAAAGATCCAACATGGGAAATGGGATACACAGCAGACTCATAGAATGGCAGGCGTCCTAAACAACACTCTGGCCTCAGAATCAGCCCTTAAGGCAGTCGGATCTGGCAGAAGAGCCCATGAGAGTATTGTAGGCATGGAAAACCAAGACACCATGAAAAAGAAAAAAAAAGAAGAAGACCTAAATGAAAGATCTCTGTGAGTGAGATCCCAGTGGAAAGAACGGGGCCATCAAAGAAGGAAGTACCTTTCTCTGAAGGGAGGAGAGAACTTCCACTTTGACTATGACCCTATCGGAATAAGATCAAAGTCAGCGAACTCTAAAGGCTTCCATAGCCCTGACAACTCATGACTAGAGCCTAGGGAGATTACTGACGCCATGAACAGGATTGTCAAATTGTTAAGTCAGCAACAGGAGTCACTGTGTACTTACATCCCATGTGGGATCTGTCCTTAATGTGTTGTCTAATGTGAAGTGATGCTATAACTAGTACTGAAACAGTATTTTTACACTTTGTGTTTCTGTGTGGGTACAAACTGATGTGATCTTGACTAATTATATACTGAATCGATCTTCTGTATATATAGATAATCGGAAATGAAAAAAAAAAAAAAAACCCTGGTGTTAAATTGGAAATGGCATAGAAAATTAATTTTTTAAAAAAATATATTATGTAGGATCTCTGTCTTTAATGTGCTGTACACTCTTATTTAATGCTATAACTAGTACTCCAACAGTATTTTTTTTTTCACTATGTGTTGCTATATGGCGGCAAACTGTTGAAATCTTTACCTAATATATACTAAACTGATCTTCTGTATATAAAGAGAATTGAAAATGAATCATGATGTGATTGGAAGGGGAGAGGGAGCGGGAAAGGGGAGGGTTGCGGGTGGGAAGGAAGTTTTGGGAGGGGGAAGCCATTGTAACCCATAAGCTGTACTTTGGAAATTTATATTCATTAAATAAAAGTTTAATTAAAAAAAAACATTGTCCTGTCTCCACTGAATTATATTTGCACCTTTTTCAAAAATCAATTGTTCATATATATAAAAAATATATATGAGTTTATAAAATATATGAGTTTATTTCTGGAGTCTCTATTATATTGCTCCTAACTACTTTCATATGTTAACACTATCTTTAATGCTGCCGCTTTATAATTAGTCTTAAGATAGGTAGTGTTTATGAAGGAATCTGAAGGACGCACAATTTAATCTTTAGACCTTATCAAAGAGATGGCTAACATTTTTCTGTAATAGCATAGCCAAAATAAGAACTTAAATAATAATCTCATAGTTAGATTCACTTCACCATCAGCGAAGTATATAGTAAGTAGAAAAAACCTCCCTTTCAGACCAAAGGGAAAGAAAGTTTTAAAGTGAGAATATAATTTTCCTCATGGGCATTGTCTACCTTAGAAAAATTACTACAGAACATGCCTGTGACTATAGACTTGTAGTTCAGGCCACCGAAGATTAGAGATGGGAAACGGGCACTCCCTTGACTTGCATCCTTTGGTCTGCTTTAACACAAACCAGGAGGAAAAGAAAGCTAGGCATCAGAAGCAATGGGTGGCAGGCCTATTGATGGCTGATCTGTACAGTGATCTGCCCTCAAGGAGACCCAACAGGCCATTCCACTGTAGTGGCTTTCAATGTGGTAAGCCTGGGCTTCAGCAGAAGTCAGCTTGTGAAGAGCCCTGGCAGCTCTGCCAAGAGTTGGATCACTGGAAATGGACCTGCCCTGGAGTCGAAGGATGCCCAGGTCAGAGCCACAGATCTTATTGGCTCTAAGCTGAAAAGCCCTTCACTCAGCCCAAATTCCAAAGTGACCACTGCAGCTGAGGGGACGGCCAAGTAGGGTCAGCAACATTGCAGGCAGAACTGTAAATTTCTTGTTAGAGATGCCCCCTGCCTTTACCTGGCCAGCTCTCCTCCCAGGCCAGCCAAGTAATGAAAGTCAACAGAGTGCCTTCCCCTAGGAGGTTCACACCTCCCTTAGGATGTACCCCATGTGAAGAGATAGATAGGTCTGGGCCTCTTAACTTACAAGGCCTAAAGCCCAACAGATTATTATCAAGCCCCTTCTATCAGGTTCTATTTGCCTCTCAATCAGAAAAATTACTTGTAGCTCAGACAGCACCTTTCTTAGCACATCTAATAATGACTCTGCCCTTTGTTCTAGACTCTGTCTAGCACACTTGGGCCTCATTCCTTCATAATCATAACCTCTACTCTACCTCCAATGGCTCTACTCTCAACCTGTGTGTACTGATGGTCCTCTTCCCCACTTCATGCTGTATAATTGTTCCGACCTGGTAAATGCCACTCTTAGGATCATTGGTTACTATCCTCACCCTGTCTTTTATGACCTTGTCTAAATATGATCAGAGTCGGCGAACTTGGAAGGCTTCCATAGCCTTGGCAACTCATGACGACAGCCTAGGGTGGTTACTGGTGCCATAAACTAGAGTGTCAATTTGTTGGGTCAACAACAGGAGTCACTGTGCACTTGCTCCTCATGTGGGATCTCTGTCCTCAATGTGTTGTACATTGTGATTCAGGTCACACAAATTAAAATGTATATTTGATTGAGTTTAGCAGCTTAAATTTATGGACAATCTTATCTATAAGCCATTTAAAATAAATCTCTTAATAAAATTTCCCCATGTGGACCTACAATATGTACGCACATATGCTATGTTATAGCATAATAGACCAATATCAAAATCCAAAATATCTGGTTGAAATAAGATTCCTTAAAATCATGACATAACATAGACCAAATTTGATCATTGTTACAAGGTGATTATTCAAATCTTTGAAAAGAAGCACATATTTAAATAACCCATAGCTCTTAATAAAAATTCAGCTGTTTTTGAACAATTAGAATTTAACAGACATCAAGAGAACATAATAGATTACTTTAACACATTGCTTTCACAGAGCATCAGAGTTTAATTCTATGTCAAAGAGAAATTGAGCTTCCTGTGATCTTTTGCTGTGAGGTTTCCTTCCTTTACCTTCTTTCATATTGGTGACCATGTTTCTGTGTTTCTGTGTGTAACACATCTTTAAGCATCTTTTGCAGGGCAGGATGAGTGGCAACAAATTCTTTCAGTTTCTGTTTGCTATGAAAAGTCTTAATTTCACCTTCATTCACAAATGAGAGCTTTGCAGGATATAATATTCTGGGCTGGCAGTTTTTCTCTCTTAGTACCTGGGCTATGTCTCGCCATTCCCTTCTAGCTTGTAGGGTTTCTGATGAGAAGTCTGCTGTGAGTCTAATTGGAGATCCTCTGAGAGTAATCTGACGTTTCTCTCTTGCACCTTTTAGAATCTTTTCTTTGTGCTTCACTGTGGTGAGTTTGATTACAACGTGTCGTGGTGAGGATCTCTTTTGGTCATGTTTATTAGGGGTTCTATGAGCTTCCTGTACTAGGATGTCTCTGTCCTTCTCCAAACCTGGGAAATTTTCTGCTAGTATCTCACTGAAAATGCCTTCTAATCCTTTCTTCCTCTCCATGCCTTCAGGAACTCCTAGAACCCGAATGTTGGGTTTTTTAATAGTATCCTGTAGATTCCTGACAATATTTTTTAGATTTCTAATTTCTTCTTCTTTTCTTGGTTTGCCTGTTTCCTTTCCTGTTCTCTGTCTTCTAAGTCTGATATTCTCTCTTCTGCTTTGCCCATTCTGTTTTTAAGGCTCTCTAATGCGTTTGTCATTTGATCTATTGAATTCTTCATTTCATTATGATTTCTCGTCACTATCACCGTTTCTTGTTCCACTAGTTGTTTCATTTCATTTTGATTCCTCCTTAATATTTCATTTTCACGAGAGAGATTTTCTATCTTGTCCATTAGGGATTTCTGTAGTTCAAGAATTTGTTTTTGAGAACTTCTTAATGTTCTTATCAATTTTTCGAGATCCGCTTCTTGCATTTCTTCAATCTCATCATCTTCATAATCTTGAGTTGGGGTGTCTTTTTCATTTGGGGGCATCATAGTGTCTTCCTTGTTCTTGTTAGCTTGGTTTTTGCGTTTGTTGTATGGCATGTTGGAGATATTTGGTTTCTTCACTGTGGTGTTTTTTTTTCTTGTTATACTATGACTCTATATTAAGTGGACTGTCTGCTTTCAGTGGAGCCTTAGAGGCTTGAGATGGGTGTGGACTGAGAGCTGTGTTTGTTTCCTGAGGGTTGAGGGTGTGTCAAGATGACACTCACAGGTTAGGCCTGGTAAATCTCTCTTTCTTTTTTTTTTTTGATTCAAAAGGGAAGTAATTCCGCACAGCTGAACATAATTGGAGGTAGTTAGCAGGCAAATGATATACCCACAGGAGCCAGAGATCGGAAGCTCTTTCCCAAGGACCACACAGGGAATCTCTGCTGCCCTCAGTGTGGGCTCCAATTCTCCTGCAGTCTCCCACTGGGTTGCCAAGTTAGATCTTAATCTCCTGTTATTTCACCCCTCCCCCCAGAGTCAGGTGTTTCTGCTAGGCTCAGGGCCGGTGCAGACCTGAGGTCGCCCTGCTTATGACGTATGTCCAAAATGGCGCCTGTTCTTTGTCTTGCTCGCCTTTGAGGGGTGAGCGGAGAGAGAGAAACTCGTGTCCGTATCGGTCACTTTTTTTTTTTTCCTCTCTTCTAGTTAGCCTGGTGAACTTTTCCCCACGGAGTTTCAAGCCTCGTTCCCTCTAGTCTCCTCTTTCTGCTTGCCCGCTGGTGTCTCGGGCTATTGAGGTTCGGCTCACCTCGCGTTCCAGTGCTGGTGCGTTGAGTCTGCCGCTGGTGTTCCGAACTTGGGCTCCCACGCTCTCCACGCAGGTCCACTGTGAATCACTAGTTCCGGAAGAGTTTCCTCTGCTGTTTCTTACCCTACTCTTCCTTGACCATGCAGTATCTCCACTTTTATTAACCTGTGTCTTGCCGAAGAATATCAATGTGCTCCCTTCCTATTCCGCCATCTTGCCACTCCTATCCACTTTGTGTTTCTATGTGGGTGCAAACTGTTGAAATCTTTACTTAATATATACTAAATTGATCTTCTGTATATAAAGAGAATTGAAAATGAATCTTGATGTGAATGGAAGGGGAGATGGAGGGGGGAGAGGGGAGGGTTGTGGTTGGGAGGGAAGTTATGGGAGGGGAAGCCATTGTAATCCATAAGCTGTACTTTGGAAATTTATATTCATTAAATAAAAGTTAAAAAATTTAAGAAAATTAGGTAGTGTTTACCCACCTATTTTTTTTAAATGTCATTATCCAACTATGAAACCGATAAAAGATTAATATACAGAATCTACAAAGAGCTCAGGAAGATCAACAACAACAAAGCAAAAAATCCAGTTAAGAAGTTAGACATGGAAAGCCAAGACATTCTTGCCAAAAAAAAAAAAAAAAAAAAGACCTAAATGAAAGACATCTGTGAGTGAGATCTCAGTGGAAAGAACAGGTCATCAAAGAAGGAGGTACCTTTCTCTGAAGAGAGGAGAGAACTTCCACTTTGATTTGACCTTGTCTAAATAAGATTGGAGTCAGCGAACTCAAGAGGCTTCCATAGCCTTGGCAACTCATGAGAAGAGCCTTGGGTGATTACTGATTCCATAAACAAGAGTGTCAATTTGTTGAGTCAACAACAGGAGTCACTGTGTACTTACTCCTCATGTAGGATCTCTGTCCTTAATCTGTTGTTCAATTTGAATTTATGCTATAACTAGTACTCAAACAGTACTTTACACTTTGTGTTTCTGTGTGGGGGTAAAATGTTGAAATCTTTACTTAATGTACACTAAATTGATCTTCTATATATAAAGAGAATTGAAAATGAATTGATGTGAATTGAAGGGGAGAGGGAGTGGGAAAGGGGAGGGTTGTGGGTGGGAGGGGAGTTATGGGGGCGGAAGCCATTGTAATCCATAAACTGTATTTTGGAAAATATATTTGTTAAATAAAAGTTAAAAAAAGAAAAGAAAAAAAGAAATGGGCAAAGGACTTGAACAGGCATTTTTCAAAAGAAGAAATAAAATGGCCAACAGACACATGAAAAAATGCTCAGGATTGCTAATCAGTAGGGAAATGCAAATCAAAACCCCAATTAGAATGGCTCTCACATAGAAAGAAACAAACAACAAATGCTGGCAAGAATGTGGGGGAAAAGGTATCCTAATTCACTGTTTTTGGGAGTGTAAATGGTACAGCTATTATGGAAGAAGTATGGAAATACCTCAGAAAGCTGAAAATAGATACCCCATATGACCCAGCATTGGGAATTAACCCAAAGGAAATGAAATCAGCATATGCAATTGTTATCTGTACCCCTCATGCTTATTGCAGCTCAATTCACAATAGCTAAGATACAGAATGGATCCAGATGTCCATCAACTGATGACTGGATAAAGTATATATGTTATATATAATATGGAAATACTATTCAGCCATAAAATAATGAAATCCTATCTTTTGCAACAAAATAGTTGGAATTAGAAACTACTATACTTAGTAAAATAAGCCAGTCCCAGAAAGACAAATACCATATGTTTTCCCTGATTTGTGGCAACTAACAGATTACCTAAATGGTAATGTAGGAGTGAAATTGACATTTTGAGATTCATTGTTTACAGTCCTTGCCTCTACTTTTGAGGAACAACTTTTTTTCTTATTATTATTTGTTGAACTCTACTTAGTGTAGGGTTAGTCTTATGAGTACAAAGTAAACTGAAAGTAGATCATTGTAAAAATTAAGAGTGGGACTAGCAGAGTAAGAAGGAAGATGGATGGGAGCATGGGTGGGAGGGAGTGAAGGGTGGGAAGTATCACTATGCTCATTTTTCTGCCCACATGAATTTTATAATCATATTAATTTCTACAAAATAATCTGGAATAGGTTTCAACAAGGATTCTCAATTTGGAGAGAAATGATATTTTAACTATCCTGAATGTTACAACATGTTAACTAGATATATCTTTCTATCATATATGTTTTCTTCAATTTACCTCACCAATGCTTTGTTGTTCTCAATGAACTAATCTTGTGTACATTTTTTCAGATTTATCCCTTAGTATTTCTCATAATTTAGTGTTATTGTAAATACTATTTTTCTAATATTCATAAACAACTTTCCACTGCTGGAATACAGATGTATAATTGACTTCCATGTACTGACATTGCATCTTACAACACTGCTATCCTCACTTATTCTAACAGCTTTTGGTAATTTCTGCCAGGTTTTCTAAATAGATGATCATGTCATTTTCAAGTAAAGAAAGATTCATTTTATTCAGATTATCTTTTTTTCTTGAGTGTCATGTTATTTTGTTGTCTTTCAAGAAATTTCATCTATGCGTTAAAATCTGTTGACAAAGTTTCATACCATTCCATGATAATCCTTTCAATAGCTGTAGAATCTAGAGTGCTGTCATCTTTTTCTTTCCTGATATTTGTGTACATCTCTTTTCTCCTAATCAAACTGGCTAAAGGTGATCAGATTTCCTCATATTCTTAAAGGGGCAGCCTTGATTTTATTGATTTTCCCTATTTTTCTCTTCTATTACACTTATTTCTCCTGCAATATTCTCTATTTTATTTCTTCAACTTAATTTGATTTTAAACTTCTTAATTTTTTCAGATTCATTTATTTATTTGAAAGTAGGAAAGACAAGAAAGAGATACACACAGAGAAAAAGAGATCTTCTGTATACTGATTGACTCCTCAAATGGCCTCAATGGCTGGAGATGGGTCAGGCCAAAGCTAGGATCCAGGAATTCCATCCAGATATTCCACATAGGTAGTTGAACTTGGGCTGCTTTCCCAGGCTCATTAGCAGTGATCTGGATCCGAAGTGGAGTAGCCAGGACTCAAACTGCTACTCGAATATGAGATGCTAGTGTTGTAGGTGGAGGCTTAATTTTGTGCCACAAAATCAGCTTCTCATATTAATTTCTTTTTGAAAAAAGATTTATTTATTTTGAAAGTCAATGTTACAAAGAGGGAAGGAGATATATATATATATATATATATATATATATATATATAGAGAGAGAGAGAGAGAGAGAGAGAGAGAGAGAGAGAGAGAGAGAGACAGAGAGACAGAGAGAGATACTCCATCTGTTGGTTCACTCCCCAGGCAGCCTCAATGGCCAGCGATGGGCCAGGCCAAAGCCAGGAGCCAGGAGCTTCATTTGGGACTCCCTGGTGGGTATCAGGGGCCCAAACACTTGGGCCATCTTCCACTGCTTTCCCCAGGTCATTAGCAGGAAGCTGGATTAGAAGTAGAGCAGGCGGGACATGAACCAGTATGGGATGCCAGCACTGCAGGCTGTGGCTTTACCTGCTATGCCACAACACTGGTTCCTTATTTTAAGTTGAGATCATTCATTTGAGATATTCCTCTTTTCTAATACATATGCTTAGTGCTGTGACTTTCACTTTTATACTGCATTATACTGCATTAATGGCAATAAAAAATTCAGATATGTTGTAGCTTCATTTTATTTCAAAATATAATTTCATTTTGGTTTCTTCCTTGCCCATGGATTATTTATAATTTTTTGTTGGTTCCAAATTTTGAGTGATTTTTCAAAGATATTTCTTTTATTAATTATGACTTGATTGTGTTTAGAGGATATACTTTGTATGACTTACATTTTTAAAAATATTTGAAACATGTTTTATGGTCAGAATACAACCTCTCATGGTCATATTCCATATGACCTTGAAATGAGTACATATCCTTTTGTTGTTGAGTGACTGCTCTGTAATTAGGATTTCTATTATAATTAGTCAGAAACGAATAGGAAAATATTAGCCAGAAAGTGAAGATCAAAGGAGAATTTAGCAATCACCTAGTTAAGATGATGATGATGATGGTGGTGGTAGTAGTGATTTTGGCTAATAGCAGTGATTGTTTATACTATATAATGTCTAATGTTTTATCAGCACTCAATATACACTAACTCACTCAATCTTCAAATAACCCAATGAGAAAATTATTGTTATCTTTATTTTAATAGATAAAAACACTGAAGCTCAATAAGCATAATTTTTATCAAGGTCAAACCATAAATATGAATTCAGGACTCTGGCTTATAATGATTTATAATGTACAAGTAGACTTATACGTGACCTAAATGTCACTGAGTATCCTAGGCTTGTCTTGTTCTCCTCTAGTGTCTGCTACAGAATGTAACCCTCTTCTGGCCTAACTCTAAGTGCAAAAACATTGAGAACATGGATTGTAGTGAGGCATTCACACTGGGATAGAGGAGGGGTAATGCACATTTGAGTGTACTCCAAAAAGTTCATGTAAAAATGGAATTAAATTAAAATTTTATTTAGGTCTAAACATTTTTTGAAATCTACACATTTTCTCATAATATATTTTCCCCAAATCTCTTGAACATCCTTCAATGTATTGATCTCAAAAATCTTTATATGAAAATAAACTTATCTTTTAATTGTATTTTCCAAAAACTTTTTGAAGTACCCATGTAGCAAAGCCTTCCAACTATTTTAAAATTAGATATAAACTGCATTCCTCACAATAGCTTCCAAATCTGTCCTTTCTCTCTTCTTGCTTTCTAGAACATTTCCTCCCTTTCCCCTCCTCATGTTCTTATAGTAACTGCTTTCCTCTCCAACACTTGCAAGACTGCCTCAAAAAAATTGAAATGATGCATTATCACTCTAGCATTCTTCTGGTATTACTCATATTTTTTATTGTTTTGCAAACCATACATTTTTCACATTGGATTATCCTCATAAACAACCCTGTCAAAGTTTCTAGTTAGAGAAGTATTACTCATATAATTTAAGAGACTTGCCCCAGCTCACAAACTTTAGTGTTTATCAGTCTCCCGAGGACTTAAAGTGCAAAAATTTCTTCCCTTATTTCTGAAATTCTAAATAATTATTTTGCTGATGATTAAAAAATGCAAAGACCCATTTTAGAGGGGTAACATTGTGAACTAGTATGAGGCATCTTCAAAAAGTTCATGGCAAATGTGCAGGATCTTTTCATTCTGTGTTTCCAATATATGGCCAATAATTCTGCCTTGGAAATAATGAAGACATTCAGATCAGATTGGAGGATGGAACAAGAGAAGACTGGTATCTTCAGAGGAGTGGGAAAAATATAGAGCAGCATTCAGGAAGTTGAGACCAGGGTCATCCTAAGGACTTGAGTGGAGTTCAGGCTTGGGCTTACCCTAAAGGATGTGAGAACATAAAAGAACCTTACTTTCTTACTGCTTTCTCTTTAAAACCCATCTGATCATCTAACTATCCATTTTGGATATCATGTTTGAGTTCCTTATTCTTTTTTAGCATCAACCATAAGAACCACAAGAACTTAAGAGAACCACCTCAGAGTTCCTAAGATATCTTCAATTAAAGACCACCAGTGGATCAAGACAAACCTCAAGCTCATCAGCTCTGCTCCTGATATATTCCCTGAGGCCACAGGCTATCCACTCAAAACCATGGATCTTAATTCTAACAGAAGAAGAGTTTAGAGTCCTTCAGGGAACTTGTTCTGGGTCACTATTCCAGGACAATGCTGGGAAAATCTTTCCCCTCACTTTTCCATGCTGAAGTGAAAGGGAACAGCCTTCCTTGAAACTGTATGATTCACACAGAACATCTGATATTAATTCCAGGAACAAGGCTTGAAATACAAAGATGTGAATAAAGCAACAGGGAGGGTCTGAGAGGCAGTGCATGGGATGAGATGTGGCAACTCCTTGTTATCTCCGCCTGAACTGAATACTAGTGACCTTTGAGTTTTGAAATGCCTTATCTCTACCATCACTGCTCAGGTGGGACGTCAACTGAGTCAAAGGATGTAATTCCCCTAGGATGATGCTTACAGTCTTGAATTCTTCACAGGAGACTGGAATTTCTGACTCCAAGTGACCCAGCCATCTGCCAGGAAAGGATATGCTCTATTGACCAAGCCCTGGAAACCAGTCTAGTCACCAGCCTGAGACTTAGCAGTAAAGGGAAACATAGAGGGAGGGAGAATTTGGCCTAGTGGTTAAGACACTGCTTGGGATGATCATATTCCATTTCAGAGGGCCTGGGTTTGAGTCTCAGTTCTGCCTTAGTTTCCAGCTTCCTGATATTGTACACCCTCAGATACAGTGGGTTATGGCTTAAGCATTTGGGTTCCTGTCACCCATGTGAGAGACTTGAATTGAGTTTTGGGTTCCTGGCTTCAGCCTGGACCAGTCTCAGCTATTGCAGACATTTGGTGAGTGAGCCATTTAAAGTACTTCTCTCTTCTATCTCCCTCTTAACTAAACAAGTTTCATATTTATATATGTGTGTAAATACATATATTATATGAGCAAGTATATATGCATAATTTCTTAAATTTAAAATATATACTTACATATATTTCTCATTTCTTAAAGAAAAAAAGATAAATTAGAGTTTTAGCTGAAGAATTTTCCAACACATTACTTATTAATTCCACCTGATGAAACATATCTCACAGATAATTGTGAATGAACAGAATATGCTGAAACATAGCTACATCTTCACTGAAGGTTTTACCATCTTGAATTTCTGGTTCCTTCGGTCTCTGTCATTGTATTTTACGTAAACCAATGAAGCGATGTTACCCACACTAAGAAACAGATCTTAATACTTCTCTAGAAATAACTACCACAGCCTTAAAAATGGCTCATACTCTTTGACTAAAAATGTGAATTATTAGTTTTCTATGGCTATCAGTTTTCTATCTGCTTCAAATTGAGTGGCTCAATATTCAAAATATCAAAATCATCTATTATAAAAAGTAAAAAAATTACAACAGAAAGTGACAAAATAAAACATAACAAAAGAGATAGGTTATATGAATTGAGGCACAATCTAATCAGCAAATATAATTTGGTGACTAAAAACCACATAAAATTGGCTACATTAAAAATCCCAAAATGCTAAAATTAAAATATTCAGTTTATAAAATTTTGTATACTGTGTAGGCCCAACCATGTAACACACAATTATTCTTAGGTGTTTAAATTTTAACTGAAAAGTGATCCTTGTTAAATTTAAGAGTGGAAAAAGAAAGGGAGGAGATGTACAATTTGGAACATGCTCAATCAGACTTGCCGCAAGTGGTGGAGTTAGAAATGTGCCAGGGGATTCCAACACAATCCCATCAAGGTGGCATGTACCAATGCCATCGCACTAGTCCAAGTGATCAATGTCAGCTCACAATTGATGGCTCTGATAGGTCTAAGAATCAAAGGGATCACACAAACAAGACAAGTGTCTGCTAATACTAACTGATAGAATCAAAAAGGGAGAGAAAGATCCAACATGGGAAGCAGGATACACAGCAGACTCATAGAATGGCAGGTGTCCTAAACAACACTCTGGCCTCAGAATCAGCCCTTAAGGCATTCGGATCTGGCAGAAGAGCCCATGAGAGTATAGCAGGCATGGAAAGCCAAGATATCTTAGAAAAAAAAAAAAGACCTAAATGAATGATCTCTGTGAGTGAGATCCCAGTGGAAAGAACGGGGCCATCAAAGAAGGAGGTACCTTTCTCTGAAGGGAGGAGAGAACTTCTACTTTGACTATGA
The DNA here is from genome assembly GCF_033115175.1 of Lepus europaeus. Lineage (NCBI taxonomy): Eukaryota > Metazoa > Chordata > Mammalia > Lagomorpha > Leporidae > Lepus > Lepus europaeus. The sequence continues at coordinate 55,595,734 of NC_084828.1, forward strand.
CCCTATCAGAATAAGATCAAAGTCAGCGAACTCTAAAGGCTTCCATAGCCCTGGCAACTCATGACTAGAGCCTAGGGAGATTACTGACGCCATGAACAGGAGTGTCAAATTGTTAAGTCAGCAACAGGAGTCACTGTGTACTTACACCCCATGTGGGATCTGTCCTTAATGTGTTGTCTAATGTGAAGTGATGCTATAACTAGTACTGAAACAGTATTTTTATACTTTGTGTTTCTGTGTGGGTACAAACTGATGAGGTCTTCACTAATTATATACTGAATCAATCTTCTGTATATAAAGAGAATTGGAAATGAAAAAAAAAAAACAACCTGGTGTTAAATTGGAAATGGCATAGAAAATTAATTAATTTTTTTAAAAAACTATTATGTAGGATCTCTGTCTTTAATGTGCTGTACATTGTTATTTAATGCTATAATTAGTACTCCAATGGTAGTTTTTTCACTTTATGTTGCTATATGGGCAAACTGTTGAAATCTTTACCTAATAGGTACTAAACTGATCTTCTGTATCTAAAGAGAATTGAAAATGAATCTTTATGTGAATGGGAGGGGAAAGGGAGCGGGAAAGGGGAGGGTTGCGGGTGGGAGGGAAGTTATGGGAGGGGGGAAGCCATTGTAACCCATAAGCTGTACTTTGGAAATTTATATTCATTAAATAAAAGTTTAAAATATATATATATATATATATATATTTAAAGGTTGGAAGGATATCAACCAAAATCAATTGTCTCTATGTGGTAGAACTATAGAGACTTCTTTTCTTCTTTCTGTTATTCCATACTTTCAAACATTTATTATAAAGGTGTACTTCTTGTGCAATGGCAAAATTGTCTAGATTTATTTTATTCCAATCGTCCTAGTAAATATCTGAATGTATCCAAGAGAAGACAGATATGAGCCCAGTAGTTAATAAGCTCCCAATTTTGTCACCCAAGTGAGTTATTTGTAGAAGATAGTGGAATTTCACACATTGAACACAGCAAAATGAAAGAAAAGAATCAACCAGTAATGGTGTCCATGTCTATCATTTAGTCTGAAATACAATTAGCCTGTTGTCACCAGTTTAGGGGACAGTGATTTGTTTCAGAATCTACACTAAGCAGTAGTGCTTGAGCAGGTCTTATTCAAAACAGGACTGATTGTGGCCACTCTTGGGAAGCCCAGCATCTGTCCACTGTAGACACTCAATGATTATCTCTTTACTGAGAAACTTCTCTAGATTCCCCTATGTTATGTTGTATCAGCCACCTACAATTGCAGGAAAACAGTATTCAGTGGTCACCAACGTCCAATTGCCAAGTGGAAAAGCAGGAGAGAAAGAGACTAGTCACTGTCTTCTGTACAGTCTCTTCTGGAGTGTGTGTGGCCCCCTTACTTTTGGAACACTGAATCCGTTTCCTAAATTGTTGCCAATTATCTGGCCTCTACCACCTCCGATCCAATAAAAATTCCCTAAATCCCATACTGCTAGTCTTTTATTTCCTTCCTCTGCTCTAACTTGCTGACTTTTCCACTCATGAGCACTTCATACCTGCTACATTTTTCGAGTTTATCTTTTCAGTCTAAGTATTTGTTATACACTTTGGCATGTTTGTTTTGCATCTTAAGTGTATATGCATGAGTGTGCATGTGTGTGTGTGTGCATCCATGCATATGTGTGTTTAAGTAACTAATTATGACTTTGGAGTAATAAAGAGAAAATTTCCTTATTTTTGTCCCTTACTACTTCATGCACTAAAGGAAGAATGGGATTGAAAAAGGAAAATACATTTAGCATAGAATCAGTCCAGTGATGAGCATAGAAAGTATAATTAGGATTGGATACTGCTGGCGCCGTGGCTCACTAGGCTAATGCTCCGCCTGCAGTGCCGGCACCTCGGGTTCTAGTCCCGGATGGGGCACCGGTTTCTGTCTTGGTTGCTCCTCTTTCAGGCCAGCTCTCTGCTGTGGCCCGGGAAGGCAGTGGAAGATGACTCAAGTGCTTGGGCCCTGCACCCGCATGGGAGACCAGGAGGAGGCACCTGGCTCCTGGCTTCGGATTGGTGCAGTGCACTGGCCGTGGCGGCCATTTGGGGGATGAACCAACAGAAAAGGAAGACCTTTCTCTCTCTCTCTCTCTCACTGTCTAACTCTGCCTGTACAAAAAAAAAAAAAAAAAAAAAAAAAAAGGATTGGATACTGTTGCAGTGGGAAGCTCTGACTCGAGCTCCTCAATCTACTGAAAAAAAAAAACCACAAAAATTTAGCTTAAGACTTTGTTTAAATGTTAATTTATTTGGGAAAGGGAAACTTTTAGCTATTTTCAGTTAGTGTGAGTGGACCACTGATTCTTCTTCCTAATCCATTTTGAAAGATGGGAAAACCAAGAAAAAACTGTAAAGATGAAATCTGCCAATGACATGGGGAGCAAAAGCAAGGGGTGATGAAGGAAAATACCATCAACTACACCATTTTGTTGTGCATTTCCACGTGTGTTCCCAACCTAGTTTTGTGAAAATCTTCAATCAGCCAAACAAACAAAAAAGAGAGAGAGCATGGTTGTGTGTAAATATCACAGGAGCTAAAGTGTCAGGAGACAATATCCTTTCCTTCTCTTTCTCCACAGCTGGAAACCCAAGACATCCTTAACTAAAAGTGATTGCAGAACACATGATTTCTTTACCCTCTTTGCTAACAAAACGTCTTGGAAGAAACTGGGACTCCACTTTGGCTCTGAGTTGCCAATGAAGCAGGAAATGTTAAACTATTCTGGCCTCCTTCACAAAGGCTCTCAGTCTCCCTCAGAAAAAGAACCTCCTTTGGAAAAGACAGGGGATTAACAGGTGTGGCTTTAACTGTATGCCTTCTCCTTAGCTGACTCCTGAAAGTATCCCCATGACTCTGCCTTTGGGAACTGGGGTAGACAAAGCCTAAATGAGTTGATGCATGGATACAAAGCCACTTATGTTTGTCAGGAGCAAAGAGGAAACTGTGAGTCACATCGAAAAGATGGATGGAATATTTTAATGAAGTTTTGCTTTTCCTGGAATTCTTACTAGAAAAAAGCCATTATTAGTGTAGCAAATACTATTTTTCAAATATACATGTTTATATGTGCAAAATAAATTTGCTTTTCCAATTTATAAATCTCAATCTGTTTCATTAAGGTTAAACAAAATTCCTCCTTGCAGATAAATTGCTACTCTTTCAGACTTAAGTCTAGACCACTTAAGCTGACATAACTAAATTTTGCAACATTCCTCTGCCTTTAGAGGTAAGAGTATATACTTCTATTAAACATTAGTTATAATAATAGTTCTATACTACCAAAAAAGGAGTTTATAAGAGAAAGCTCTCACCTCAGTGTCCCTCAAGTTTACCAAATAACTGAATTTTATCCGAAGCATTATGTAAAGTAAGTGGCAGATAGGGGTTGGAGGGTGGAGGGAGGAACAAAAACATAATTCCCGGGCCGGCGCCGCGCTTCAGTAGGATAATCCTCCACCTTGCAGCGCAGACACAACAGGTTCTAGTCCCGGTCAGGGCGCCAGAGTCTACCGGTTGCCCCTCTTCCAGGCCAGCTCTCTGCTGTGGCCTGGGAATACAGTGGAGGATGGCCCAAGTGCTTGGGTTCTGCACCCCATGGGAGACCAGGAGAAGCACCTGGCTCCTGCCTTTGGATCATTGGGGTGCTCCGGCCACAGTGCATCGGCTGTGGCGGCCATTGAAGGGTGAACCAATGGCAAAGAAAGACCTTTCTCTCTGTCTCTCTTTCTCACTGTCCACTCTGCCTGTCAAAAAAAAAAAACATAATTCCTATATGCCTTTCAGTTTATGGTACTTATTTCTACTGGCAGATGCACAACAGTGTGCTTCAGTATTTAAATGGATGTGCAGTAAATATCTAAATGTGCAAGGCATCTCTTCAGGAAGTGTTTCTGTTAGTCTAGTGGATTATCAAACTATGGGTGACCAGGTTGGTAAACTTGATGTTAAGTATATACAAGAGAAATTAAGCTATCATGTATGAAACCAAGGCTATGGTTTACTCTTCAAGTCTATCTCCCACTTGGCTAAGGTGGGAACCATACATTTGAGAATCCTTCAGTCCTGCAGCTTCCCCAGTTGGGTGGAGGGAGTGGTGGTAGGAGGCTCTCAGCAGTTTAAGTGGCCAGGAAAAACATGTGTCTAGGGTTGGCTGATGGCTGTTGTGAACATCTCTCCTGTATGAACTCCCTGAGCACATCTGTGACTTGTCCTTTTTGTCAGATTTGCACTCTGGCCAATAAGAGATTAATGTACCTATACAGAATAGCTATTAATAGCTATTGGAAGTGGAGTTGGAGTTAACAGGGAGATGATCAAGGAAGTAGAGTTGGAATCAACTGTGAGATAAAAAGAGGAACATAGAACCCAAAAGAGCACCACTAGATAATTTACTTCTTGGAGAAGTCCAATTTGATACAATAACTAGGTGAGTGAATGTCACCTGCCTCATTCCACATTAACAAAGACTGGATCATATTATGTAAACTGTAACAAGTGTACATCTTATTTTAATGTCTGCACCCCTCCCCTTCCAGTCTCATGGAGCTGTGAGCATTTTGTGGACAGACACAGTCTCCTCCTCTCTGTGTCTCATTGCCTGCCATAGCACTTGGGGAACAGCGGACCTGAGTAAATTTTTTGGATATCACAATCATGAGAATTATTAAAATTAAGGGAAAACTTGGCAAAGGAAAGTTTGACAATTAGGTTTTGTCCACATGGCCAAGACCATCTAGAGGAGAAAATACTCATTTAGTGCAATCCTTTCAGGTATTTGGAAAAGAATATTAAATAGTTAATCTCTTGTAGGAGTGACAAATAATCAAAAGATCTATATAATAATAACATTCTGCAAAATGTCAGGGCTGTCTTGGGAGCCAAGTCATAATCAGAGTTGTTTAAGCAAATGTAATATAATCAATTTGCATGATATTGTAGGCATATTAAACGAAAATTGAGTATTTAGGCTCTTTCCAATTCAAGAGTAAATTTTTGACTTCTACAATGGAATTGGATTATTGACTTGACTACTTAATGATAACCTGTTGAACACATTCCACCATGAGCATCACCATTCTTGCTCTGGTTGAGAATACTGAAAGTGTTATCACAGTTGAGAATGATCCTTGTTAGTTTTGTTTTCTAATGTGATTTTCCCAGTAAAAAGGAAATAAGAGCTCTAAGATAACTGAGCTTTATTTTAAGGTCAGGGATACCTTTATTTTATTTATTTATTTATTTTTTGACAGGCAGAGTGGATAGTGAGAGAGAGAGACAGAGAGAAAGGTTTTCCTTTTTGCCGTTGGTTCACCCTCCAATGGCCGCTGCGGCCAGCACATCGTGCTGATCCGAAGCCAGGAGCCAGGTGCTTCTCCTGGTCTCCCATGCAGGTGCAGGGCCCAAGGACTTGGGCCATCCTCCACTGCCTTCCCGGGCCATAGCAGAGAGCTGGCCTGGAAGAGGGGCAACCGGGATAGAATCCGGCACCCCAACTGGGACTAGAACCCGGTGTGCCAGTGCCGCAAGGCAGAGGATTAGCCTGTTAAGCCATGGCGCCGGCCAGGGATACCTTTAATAATTTGTAAACTGACATTATAGCACTAATCAGACTTTTATAGATTTGGCAAACTTGCATTCTGTAAGGATTTAATAATAACCAGGAATTAGGTCAATGTTGTTTTAAGATATGACAGTCAAAATATTTGGAGCTGGGCATTTTTCTCATCCCCCTGCTTCTAAACATGTTCTGTCTCCCTGATTTTTTTCCCTGATGCAAAATTGACCATTCTAAAATATAAAACTAAACACACCAGCACACCCCACTCTGAGCCCTTTCAATGGCATCCAAATGCCTTAAAATGAAAGCTTAAATGGCCTTGAATGATCTTCACCTTGCCCATCTCTTCACCTCAAACCTTAATACTCCCTGCCTTGTTCAATAGTCGGACAGTTTAACAATTTACAGTCCCCTAGTGTAACATGTGTTCTATCACTCCCAACACGTTAGATCAGTGATTCTCCATAGGGAACAATTTTACTTATTAGGGGGCACTTGTCAATGTCTAGAAACATCTTTGAATATCAAAACTCAGAAAATGCTATTGGCATCTAGTGAGTGGAGGCTAGGATGCTGATAAACACCATACAATGCTTAGGGCAATCCCTCACATTAAGAATTAACCAACCCTAGGGAAAGTGTTTGATAAAACAGTTAATATGCTTCCATCTCATATTGAAATGGGTTTGAGTCCCAGTTCCATTCCCAATTTATGCACCCTGGGAAGCATCCAGGGATAGCTATAAAGACTGGATCCTATGTGCCAGAGATGGATTGAGGTCCTGGCTCCCATCTGGCTCAGCCCCGGTGGATGTGGGCTTTTGGTGGAGTAAACCAGTGGATGGAAGCTCCCTCTCTCTCTCAAATAAATAAAATATAATTTTCTAAAATAAATTAATCTTCTCCCATATCTGTAGTATTGTTGTAGAGGAACTCTGCTTCAAATGAAGGAGTGACAGCAATCCATATGCAGTAAATCTTGGAGGAAATCCTTTTAAGACAATGCTCTGAAACAGAGTTGGCAAACTAAGGCCCCAGGACCAAAGCTGGCCCAGTGCTTATTTTTGTTAAAAAGAAAAAAATTGTTTGCTGGAACACCATGCTCACTCACTTATGTCTTACCATTTTGTGTACGGCTGGTATTATAGCAGAGACGAATAGCTCCCAAAGAGACCATCTAGCCACAAACCCTCACATATGTTCTACATGGATCTTCACAAGAAACACTACTCAACCTTGCTATAAATTGCTCCTACTATTCCCAAATACCAAAATGGCAGAAAATGTATGCAATTACAACTTATTCAAGGAAAAGAAAGTAATTTTCCAAGTTGGCACACAATTTTTGTCTTAGAATAGAAAACATAGCTAGAGCAGAACTTGGAAATTGTTTTCTGAGTGTCCATTTTATCTGCTGGGAGAAGAATTTCTTGGAAATTCGTAATGAGCTTTGCTAACAAGTTAGTAACCAAGGTCTGGGGCTTGGCAGGAGAGGAGGAGATAGAGGTAGGAAGAGGGAAGTAAGCTTGGCCTTTAGACCTTATGGTTTCCTTCCTAGAATGCACTCTGCTTAGCGTCTTCCTAACACAGCCCAGCACGCATTTTGAGGACAGCAGATCCTGTCACTCCTCATCTACAGGCACTTGCTAAAATTTGAATTGAGATACAGTAAGGAGCACTGAGGCAAATGGCTATTATGAGTAAAATCACAAATCAATCAAGCTCTTGGCAGCCTCACTTGAGCTCCTCCAAAACATGAAGTTATTTTGTTCTGGAATCTTCCTCTAATGTTAGTACATTGCTAATAACATGAGAAATATGAATAGGGTACAATAAATAAATGATCTTGGAAATGTCAGTTAGGCTTTGCCTGCATGATTGTTCCTGGCAAATGCAGAAGCTGAACACAGGTCTCTTTCATATATACAGAATGCTAGTTCAGTATCTATGTTCTTTTAAATAATAAAAATCAATGCACTGTGCTTATGGTGAAGGAAATATGTTCCTTTTAACCACTGGACACATCTCCATGCAGACACATACTACACAGTGCTTCCTACCTCTTGGGAGAGTTCTACTTTCTGTGGTTTCCCAGGAAGTATAGAAAGGGAGAGGACCCTCTGTGGCTGCTCGAATGAGACATTTTTCCCTTGGGGACAGAGGAAAGGAGGATTCAGGCCTGTAACTGACACACCCACAAATCAGGCAAATAAAAATATCTTTCCAGATCTCTCTGAGAAATCATGTGGCCAAGCAGCCATAGAGTGAAAGGTTGTAAAATAAAATAGAGGCTGTCCTCAGGGCAAGTCCCAATATTGACAGGGTGATCTATAAGGATACCGCAAACCTAAACAGTGCCTTAGAGCAAGTTATTTAAAAAGTATTTTTCCTGGAGGGTATCACTCTGAAAACAGGAGTAAAATTTGGACAGCAAAAAGGCTGGGTAACAAAGGCTGGATTCCAAGAGCAGTCCAGGGATCCTAAACAGGAGCTTTCCTAGGGACTAAAAACAGCAAAGCTATTGTCAAATAATAACAGAAAGTAGATATACTGTAACAATGAAAAAATTTAATCAGTAGTTTAAAATATTAAGAGATTTTTCTAAAGTGAATTCTGTGAAATTTCCAAACATCTCAGGCCAAGTTCTGCCAGAGAACAGAAAAAATAGAACACTCCCCAGTACATTCCACGAGGCACATATAATGCTGATGCCAAAACCAGAAAGGACAGTTGAAAAAAATTATGAACAAATTTCACTTGGAAAAAAAATCACTCAGATATGCAGATGCAAAAGTCCCAAACTAAATATTCATATCCAAACTCAACTGATTAAAATATCTACATTTATAAAACATTGTGACTGAGTTGGGATTGTCCCAGGAATTCAAGGGTGGTTTAATAGTCTATAAATGTCTTTTACAACATTACCAGATTAATGGAGAAAAACCGTATGATCTCAACTTTGTGGAAAAAGAAACACTTGATAAAATTCAACACCAGTTCATGAGATTTTGCTTGTTTGTTTTTAAGTATTTTTCTCAAATTGGAATGAACAGTTCTGGGTCAGATAGGCACACACAGAAATTTCAAGCATTCTCTAACCCAATTAAAGGCAAATAGGAACTGACAGGCGGGGGCTTAGGGCTTAATCACAATCAGGTAGGTTGTAAGGCCTGGCCAGCTATGTGTGAGGCTGTCTGTATCATCACATGGGGCACTGGAGGAAACATTACAAAGCAATAGTTAACCTGGACAGTGCTGCCACAAGGGTTTACAGACAATGCCGCACCAACTTGGCTGGGTCCTCATAAGAACTTACATGACCTATATTTTGAGGGGGTGGGTAGACAATCTAGTATGGTGATGAGTTATTCATTTGTCCCTTCACCTGAGACTCTGGTCTTGGGCATTCATAACAGCCTTAACTTCCTAACAAAATGTGGCTACTGGGTCTCCAAGAACAAGCACAACTAGTTGGCCAGGAAGTAAACTAGTTAGGGCTCATCATCACCTCTGGGGAACAGAGACTGGCCCCAGAAAGGATACTGGCCATGCAGCAAACTTCTACTCCTGTAATCTTAAGACAGCTTTTGGTATTTCTTGGACTAATAGGTCATGAATCCCTAGGTGTGGTGAAATAGTAAAGCTCTTAAAGTAGGCTCTCAAGTGCAAGACAGAACAGGGCCACTTGCCTTGGGAAAGAATAAAACACAGACTTTACTCAGTTGCAGGCTGTTATGACTAAGGTCCCTGCTGGAGGGTTACTAAACCCAGTTCTTCAAAACAGGCAGGCAGTCAGACATGCTAACTGCTGCCCAATAAGGTGTCTGTGCCACGTTTCAAGAATGTTTTAGGGTCAATCAAACTAGATACATACAAAAACGCAGTTGCCATTTCTCAGATGAGGCCAGACATCTCCAGGACCAGGCTGAACAGGATTGGAATTTTTGACCCATCACTGGGTCATGGACATTCTGTTTGTTGTCTCTCCTTGGCCCTATAGCCATACCCTTAGTGTATTTCATGTGTCTTTTATGCCCTCATTCATTTTGTCTCTAGCAGAATAAAAGCCACCTAGGTCCAGATGGTTGTGAGGCAGGGCTTCTAGCTTATCCTGTTGGATGATATGACCAGCCTTCCATACCACATAAGACAATCTTTTCCAAGGCTGCCCTCAAACACCATAGTACAGGCTGCAAGAGAATACTCACAACCAGGTATACACCCACATGCCAGCTTAAAGAAGTGGAGGGCCCATACCCTTATTCATAAAAACTCCAGTCTGAATGTAGACTGGGCTCTTAATTCTCTCCTGAGATGTGTACCTGGTCTATCAGGTGTATTTCCCTTCATGAAATGTTGTTTCATATTCACCCCTCCTCCTCCAAAAAAATAAATAAATAAATTGACACATCAATAATGTGGCTGTGAAGAACACTGGGGAAGGGAAGGAGATACCCTGTAAATGGTGCTGAGAGAATTTTCTCTATGGAAAAGAAAATGAAACTGGACTCTTATCTCACACTATACATAAAAGTCAATCTTAGATGGATTATGGACTCATTGTAAACAGCAAAATTTTGCGATCTTAGAAGAAATCATGATAGAATATCTTTATAACTTCACAGTAAAAGAGTTCATCTCAACATATAAAAAGCAATAAATAGGAAAAAGAAGAGATCAATAAAGTCACCTCTGGTTAGAATTATGAACTTCCAGGGGCCGGCACTGTGGCACAGTGGGTTAACGCCCTGGCCTGAATAACCAGCATCCTATATGGGTGCCGGTTCGAGACTCAGATGCTCCACTTCCGATCCAGCTACCTGCTATGGCCTGGGGAAGCAGTAGAAGATGGCCCAAGTCCTTGGGCTCCTGCACCCGTGTAGGAGACCCTGAAGAAGCTCCTGGCTTCTGGCTTCGGATCAGTGCAGCTCTGGCCGTTGTGACCAATTAGGGAGTGAACCAGTGGATGAAAGACCTCTCTCTCTCTCTCTCTCTCTCTCTGTGTGTGTGTGTGTGTGTAACTCTGTCAAATAAATATAAATCTTTAGAAAAAAAGAATTATGAACTTCTAGTCATCAACAGATTTAATAAACAAAAAAGACAAATCACAAACTAGAATTTAACTTCAACAGATTTAACTTCAATGCATATAATTGATGAACACTTATAAATCTATAAAGAAAGCAAAACATTAAAAACAGACTTGAATAGTTATTTCAAAGAGGAGAATGGAGAAATTGACAATATATATATGATAAATTCCAAACCTCTTTGGTATTTTCATGGTTATTAATAAAATGCTGTTTTGCATCATTAGATTAGTAAAAATTATGACACTTGACAGAAGTATTGGCAAGGATGTGGATCAAAAGCAACGATTACAATTGTACTGATGGATATATAAGTGGCATGATTACTCTGAAAAAATAATTAGGTATTATCTTATAAAGTTGAATATTAGCATATGCTATGACCTAAATTCCACATCCCCAGAGGAATATACCAGAATGTTCATGATAGCTAAATTCATTTAAAAATGATAACAGATCTGGGGATCATGATGGCAAAGTAGGTAGGGAGTTTACATCTCTAGTCTAGGAGAAGATAGTTTTTAAGAAATGGAAAGGGTGTAGTCTCAGGGAAGAGTTAGGGAGAAAATGGAGAGGAAATTCCAAGAAAATTAGGGGTATACCACACACCTACATGGAGGGCATGGATGCACAAACTCAGGACCTAGAAGCTGAGAGCTTCAACACCAGCTTTATAGAGTGAGGTGAGACTTTAAAACTAGATTATGAATATGAAGAGACTAAAGAAATACCAGAAATGAAATTCAAAAAATTAATCGTAGGGTAACTTAGAAGTAATCAGAAGCAAATGCATGAACTAATGGAATCTGTACATGACATGAAAGAAAATTTCTCCCATAAAATTGAGATCTTAAAGAGAAAGTAAAATGAAATCTTGGAAATGAAGAATTCAACAGAACAAATAAAAAATGCAGTGGAGAGCCTTAATAACAGAAACAGTGAAGCAGAAGAAAGAATATCCAAATTAGAAGACAAATCACAGGAACTTATACAGTTAGACAAAAAACAACAAGAATAAATTAGAAAAATAAAAAAACACTGCTGGGACTCTTCAGATACTCTTCAGGATCAAATGACCCCCACATACAGATAATAGGAGGTCCTGAAGGTATGAAAAGAAAGTATTAGAAGGCCTTTTTAGTGAAATACTAATAATAATAAAACGTCCTAATTTGGAGAAAGAAAGGGACATCCAAGTTCAGGAAGCACATAGAACTCCTAATAGACATGACCAGAAAGACCTTCACCACAACATATTATAATCAAACTCTTCAAAGTAAAACATAAAGAAAGGATTCTAAAATGTGCATGAGAGAAATACCAGATTATTTTCAATCTCCAATTAGACTCACAGCACTCTTCTTATCAGAAACCTTATAGGCTAGGAGAGAACAGCAAGACATATTTCAAGTCTTAAGAAATAAAACCTCTCAACCCAGAATACTATACTCTGCAAAGCTCTCATTTACGAATGAAGGTGAAATAAAGACCTTACATTTAAACCAAAATTAAAAGAATGACACCAACTGCCCAGCCTTGCAAAAGATGCTTAAGGATGTGCTGCACACAAAAACACAGAAACATGGTCATCATTATGAAAGTAGGTAAAGGAAGAAAATTTCACAGTAAAAGTACAAAGAAAATCAAATTCAAAGTAAAAATGGGAATATTTTGGAAAAATGGTAGAGCAAAGTCCTTACTTAATAATAGTCACTTTAAATGTAAATGGACACAACTCCCCAATTAAAAAAAAAAAACAGAATGGCTAAATGAATTAAAAAACAAAACCAATCTATTCAATGCCTACAAGAAACACATCTCAAAAACAAAGATACATGCAGAATGAAAGTGAATGGATGGGCTGGTGCTGCGGCTCAATAAGTTAATCAAAATGCCAGCACCTCGGGTTCTAGTCCCAGTCGGGGCGCCAGATTCTGTCCCGGTTGCTCCTCTTCCAGTCCAGCTCTCTACTGTGGGCCAGGAAGGCAGTGGAGGATGGCCCAAGTGCTTGGGCCCTGCACCCGCATGGGAGACCAGGAGGAAGCACCTGGCTCCTGGCTTTGGATAGGCGCAGTGCACTGGCCATGGTGGCCATTTGAGGGGTGAACCAATGGAAAAGGAAGACCTTTCTCTCTCTCTCTCTCTCTCTTTCTCTCTCACTGTCTAACTCTGCCTGTCCAAAAAAAAAAAAAAAAAAAAAAAAAAGATTGGATGCTGTCACAGTGGAAAGCTCTGGCTCAAGCTCCTCAATCTACTGAAAAAAAAAAAAAAAACCACCACAAATTTAACTTAAGACTTTGTTTAAATGGTTTCGGATCAGCGCAGTGCGCTGGCCACAGCGCGCCGGCCACAGTGGCCATTGGAGGGTGAACTAACAATAAAGGAAGACCTTTCTCTCTGTCTCTCTCTCTCTCTCTCTCTCACTGTCCACTCTGCCTGTCAAAAAAAAAAATCCATAACTTGATGTTGTGACTAGTATATCCCAACCATTTCAAAGATGAGAAAATTCTGGCACAGAGTAGCTAAGTGATCAGCCCAAGATTGCACCTACTGGAGTTAGAATTTTGAAAAACGCAAGGTTATGGTATAAATTCTGAACCACTACATTTTTCATGTTCAATGTATGTGTAGGCTAGGAACATAGGATTCACTTTTGATGCTATCTTCTTTTCTCTCCAAATATCAGGTTATCAAATTTATATATTTCAGTTTTTTAATATCTCACAAATTCATTCCTCCTTATTTATCACTACTAAATCACCATTAGTAAGCATTACTCATCCAAATTGTGGCCATTTCTTTCTTCAGCTATGATAACAGACTCCAGGTTGCTGATAGACTTCTACTCCAATTCTTCTCAAACTATTCAAACAATTGAAAAAAAGGGAATCCTCCCAAATTCTTTCTATGAAGCCAGCATCACCTTAATCCCTAAGCCAGAAAAAGATGCAGCATTGAAAGAAAATTACAGACCAATATCCCTGATGAATATAGATGCAAAAATCCTCAATAAAATTCTGGCCAATAGAATGCAACAACACATCAGAAAGATCATCCACCCAGACCAAGTGGGATTTATCCCTGGTATGCAGGGATGATTCAATATTTGCAAATAAATAAATGTGATACATCACATTAACAAACTAAAGAACAAAAGCAATATGATTTTCTCAATAGATGCAGAGAAAGCATTTGATAAAATACTACACCCTTTCATGATGAAAACTCTAAACATATTGGGTGTTCAAGGAACATTCCTCAAAACAATCAAGGCACTCTATGACAAACCATGACCAGTGTTCTACTGAATGGGGAAAAGTTGGAAGCATTCCTGCTGAGATCTAGAATCAGACAAGGATGCCCAATCTAACCATTGCTATTCAATATAGTCTTAGAAGGTTTAGCCAGAGCCATTAGGCAAGAAAAAGAAATCAAAGGGATATAAATTGGAAGGAGGAAGTCAAACTACCCCTATTTGCAGATGACATAATTCTATATATAGGGGATCCAGAAGACTCCACTAAGACTATCTGAACTCATAGAAGAGTTTGGCAAAATAGCAGAAAATAAAATCTGCACAAAAATCAACAGCCTTTGTATATAAAAATAATGCCACATGTGAGGAAGAAATTCTAAGATCAATCCCATTCAAAATAGCTACCAAAATTTTCAATACCTTGGATTTATTTAACCAAGTTTATCAAAGATCTCTACAACAAGAATTGCAAAACATTAAAAAAAAGTTGGAAATACAAAAAATGCAAAAATATTACATGTTTGTGCTTTCAAAAAATGAGTATAATCAAAATGTCCATACTTCCAAAGGCAATTTACAGATTCAGTGCAATACCAATCAAAATACCATGGACATTCTTCTCATATTTAGAAAAAATGATGCTGAAATTCATATGGAAACGCAGGAGACCACGAATGGTTAAAGCAATCTTATACAACAAAAACAAAGCTGGAGGCATAACAATACCAGATTTCAAGACACACTACAGGGCCTTTATAATCAAAACAACCTGATACTGGTAAAAAAAAAAAACAGATTGATAAACAAATAGAACAGAATAGAAACACCAGAAATCAATTCAAGCATCTACAACCAACTTATATTTGAAAGGAACTAAAATTAATCCCTGGAGCAAGGACATTGTTTTCAATACATAGTGTTGGGAAACTGGATTTTGATATGCAGAAGTATGAAGCAAAATCCCTACCTTACACCTTACTCAAAAATCCACACAAAATTGATGAAAGACCTAATTTTTTTATAATTTTATTTAGTAAATATGATTTCCAAAGTACAGCTTATGGATTACAACGGATTTCCCCCCCTCATAACTTCCCTCAAACCCAAACCCCTCCTATCTCCAACTCCCTCTCCCATTCCATTCACATCAAGATTCATTTTCAATTCTCTTTATATACAGAAGATCAATTTAGTATATATTAAGTAAAGATTTCATCAGTTTGCACCCATACAGAAACACAAAGTGTAAAGTACTGTTTCAGTACTAGCTATAGCATTAATTCACATTGGACATCACATAAAGGACAGAGATCCCACATGAGGAGTAAGTACACAGTGACTCCTGTTGTTGACTTAACAATTTGACACTCTTGGTTTTTTGTTTTTTTGTTTTTTTTTTTGACAGGCAGAGTGGACAGTGAGAGAAAGAGACAGAGAGAAAGGTCTTCCTTTTGCCGTTGGTTCACCCTCCAATGGCCGCCATGGTAGGCGCGCTGCGGCCGGCGCACCACGCTGATCCGATGGCAGGAGCCAGGTGCTTATCCTGGTCTCCCATGGGGTGCAGGACCCAAGGACTTGGGTCATCCTCCACTGCACTCCCTGGCCACAGCAGAGAGCTGGCCTGGAAGAGGGGCAACCAGGACAGGATCGGTACCCCGACCAGGACTAGAACCCGGTGTGCCGGCGCCGCAAGGTGGAGGATTAGCCTAGTGAGCCGCGGCGCCGGCCTGACACTCTTGTTTATGGCATCAGAAATCTCCCTAGTCTCTAGTCATGAGTTCCCAAGGCTATGGAAGCCTCTTGAGTTTGCTGACTTCGATCTTATTTAGACAAGGCCATAGTCAAAGTAGAAGTTCTCTCCTCCCTTCAGAGAAGGGTACCTCCTTCTTTGATGGCCTGTTCTTTCCACTGGGATCTCACTCACAGAGATCTTTCATTTAGATTTTTTTTTTTTTTTGCCAGAGTGTCTTGGCTTTCCATGCCTGAAATACTCTCATAGGCTCTTGAGCCAGATCCGAATGCCTTAAGGGCTGATTCTGAGGCCAGAGTGCTATTTAGGACATCTGCCATTCTATGAGTCTGCTGTGTATCCTGCTTACCATGTTGGATCTTTCTCTCCCTTTTTGATTCTACCAGTTAGTATTCGCAGACACTAGTCTTGTTTGTGTGATCCATTTGACTCTTAGAGCTATCAGAGTCATCAATTGTGAACTGAAATTGATCACTTGGACTAGTGAGATGGCATTGGTACATGCCAACTTGATGGGATTGTATTGGAATCCCTTGGCACATTTCTAACTCCACCATTTGGGGGCAAGTCCGATTGAGCATGTCCCAAATTGTACATCTCCTTCCTTTCTTATTCCCAGTTTTATATTTAACAGGGATCACTTTTCAGTTAAATTTCAACAGCTAAGAATAAATGTGTGTTAATTACAGAGTTCAGCAAATAGTATTAAGTAGAACAAAAAAAAATACTAAAAGGGATAAAGTATTAAATTGTACATCACAGTCAGGACAAAGGCTGATCAAGTCACTGTTTCTCATAGTGTCCATTTCACTTCAACAGGCTTCCTTTTTTGCACTTGGTTAGTTGTCACTGATCTGGGAGAACATATGATATTTGTCCCTTTGGGACTGGCTTAATTCACTCAGCATGAGGTTTTCCAGATGCCTCCATTTTGTTGCAAATGACTGGATTTCAATGTTTTTGAATGCTGTATAGTATTCTATAGAGTACATGTCCCATAATTTCTTTATCCAGTCTACTGTTGATGGACATTTGGGTTGATTCCAGGTGTTAGCTATTGTGAATTGAGTTGCAATAAACATTAAGGTACAGACAGCTTTTGTGTTTGCCAAATTAATTTCCTCTGGGTAAATTCCAAGGAGTGGGATGGCTGGATTGTATGGTAGGGTTAAAATTCAGGTTTCTAAGGAATCTTCAGACTGACTTCCATAGTGGCTTTATCAGTTTGCATTCCCACCAACAGTGGGTTAGTGTCCCCTTTTCCCCACATCCTCTCCAGCATCTGTTTTTGGTAGATTTCTGAATGTGAGCCATTCTCACCGGGGTGAGGTGAAACCTCATTGTGGTTTTGATTTGCATTTCTCTGATTGCTAGTGATCTTGTGTCTGTTGGCCATTTGGATTTCCTCTTTCGAAAAATGTCTATTGAGGTCCTTGGCCCATCTCTTAAGTAGGTTGTTTGTTTTGATGTTGTGGAGTTTCTTGATCTCTTTGTACATTCTGTTTATTAACCCTTTATCTCTTGCATAGTTTGCAAACATTTTTTCTCATTCTGTTGGTTGCCTCTTCACTTTTCTGACTGTTTCTTTTGAAGTACAGAAACTTCTCAATTTGATGCAATCCCAAATGTTAATTTTGGTTTTGACTGCCTGTGCTCCTGGGGTCTTTTCCAAGAAGTCTTTGCCTGTACCTATATATGGCAGGGTTACTCCAATGCTCTCTAATAATTTGATGGTGTCAGGTCATATGTTTAAGTCTTTAATCCATGTTGAGTGAATTTTTGTGTACCGTTAAAGGTAGGGTTCTTGCTTCATGCTTCTGCATGTGGAAATCCAATTTTCCCAGCACCATTTATTGAATAGACTGACCTTACTCCAGGGATTGGTTTTTGGATCCTTGATAAAATATAAGTTGGCTGTAGATGTTTGGATTGATTTCTGGTGTTTCTATTCTGTTCCATTGGTCTATCCATCTGTTTCTGTACCAGTACCATGCTGTTTTGATAACTACTGCCTTATAGTATGTCCTGAAATCTGGTATTGTGATGCCTCTGGCTTTGTTTTTGTTGTACAAGATTGCTTTGGCTATTCGAGGTCTCCTGTGTCTCCATATGAATGTCAGCATCATTTTTTCCAGATCTGAGAAGAATATCTTTGGTATTTTGACTGTTATCGCATTGAATCTATAAATTGCCTTTGGGAGAATGGACATTTTGATGATAGTGATTCTTCCAATCCAATCACATGGAAGATTTCTCCATTTTTTAGGTATCTTCTTCTATTTCTTTCATTAAGATTTTATAATTCTCATCTTAGAGATTTTAATGTCGTTAGTTAATTTTATTCCAAGGTATTTGATTGTTTTTGTAGCTATTGTGATGGGATTGATCTTAGAAGTTCTTCCTCAGCCATGGCATTGCCTGTGTATACAAAGGCTGTTGATTCTTGTGCATTGATTTTATATCCTGCTACTTTTCCAAACTCTTCTATGAGTTCCAATAGTCTCTTCGTGGAGTTCTTTGGATCCCCTAATTAAAGAATCATATCATCTGGCCGGCGCTGTTGCTTAACAGGCTAATCCTCTGCCTTGCGGCGCCGGCACACCGGGTTCTAGTCCCATTTGGGGCGCCAGATTCTATCCCGGTTGCCCCTCTTCCAGGCCAGCTCTCTGCTATGGCCCAGGAAGGCATTGGAGGATGGCCCAATTCTTGGGCCCTGCACCCGCATGGGAGACCAGGAGAAGCACCTGGCTCCTGGCTTCGGATCAGCAAGATGCGCTGGCCACAGCGGCCATTGGAGGGTGAACCAATGGCAAAAAGGAAGACCTTTCTCTCTGTCTCTCTCTCTCACTATCCACTCTGCCTGTCAAAAAACAAAATCATATCATCTGCAAAGAGGGATAGTTTGAGTTCTTCCTTCTCAATTTGTATCCCTTTAGTTTCTTTTTCTTGCCTAATAGCTCTGGCTAAATCTTCCAGAACTATATTGAATAGCAGTGGTGAGAGTGGGCATCCCTGTCTGGTACCAGATCTCAGCGGAAATGCTTCCAACTTTTCCCCATTCAATAGGATTCTGGCCGTGGGTTTTTCATGAGATGCTTTCATTGTATTGAGGAATGTTCCTTCCATACCCAGTTTGCTTAGAGTTTTTATCATGAAAGGGTGTAGTATTTTATCAAATGCTTTCTCTGCGTCTATTGAGAGAATCATATGGTTTTTCTTCTGCAGTTTGTTAATGTGGTGTATCACATTGTTTTTCGAACATTGAACCATCCCTGCATACCAGGGATAAATCCCACTTGGTCTGGGTGGATGATCTTTCTGATGTGTTGTTGCATTCTATTGGCCAGAATTTTATTGAGGATTTTTGCATCTATGTTCATCAGGGATATTGGTCTGTAATTTTCTTTCAATGCTGCATCTTTTTCTGGCTTAGGAATTAAGGTGATGCTGGCTTCATAGAAAGAATTTGGGAGGATTCCCTCTTTTTTGATCTGAATAGTTTGAGAAGAATTGCAGTTAGTTCTTCTCTAAATGTCTGGTAGAATTCAGCAGTGAATCCATCTGGTCCTGGGCTTTTCTTTGTTGGGAGGGCCTTTATTACTGTTTCAATTTCTGTCTCAGTTATGGGTCTGTTTGTGTTTTCTATGTCTTCCTGGTGAACCAGGTAGGTTGCATGTGTCCAGGAATCTATCCATTTCTGATAGATTTCCCTGTTTGCTGGCATACAAGTCCTTGTAGTAATTTCTGATGACTCTTTTTATTTCTGTGGTGTCTGTTGTTACGTTTCCTTTTTCATCTCTGATTTTATTTGGGTCTTTTCTCTTCTTTTTTTAGTTAGTTGGGCCAACAGGGTGTCAATTTTGTTTATTTTTTTAAAAACCAGGTCCTCGTTTGGCTGATTTTTTGTAATGTTTTTTTGGATTCAATCCTATTGATTTCTTCTCCGATTTTAATTATTTCTCTTCTCCTACTAGATTTTTGTCTGGTTTACTGCAGATTTTCTAGATCCTTGAGATGCATTGAAAGCTCATCTATTTGGTGTCTTTCCAATTTCTTGATGTAGGCACCTATTGTTATAAACTTTCCTCTTAACACTGTTTTTGCTGTATCCCATAAGTTTTGGTATGTTGTGTTGCTATCCTCATTTACTTCCAGAAATTTTTTGATTTCTCTTCTGATTTCTTCTATGACCCATTGTTCATTCAGGAGCATATTGTTCAGTCTCCATGTGTTTGCATATGCTCTAGGGATTCCTGAGTTGCTAATTTCCAACTTCATTCCACTATGGTCTGAAAAGATGCATCATATAATTCTAATTCTTTGGAATTTGCTGAGACTTGTTTTATGGCCTAGTATGTGGTCAATCCTAGAGTAGGTTCCATGTACTGCTGAGAAGAATGTAAATTCTTCAAGTGTAGGATGAAAAGTTCTGTAGATATCTGTTAGATCCATTTGGGCTATAGTGTCGTTTAAATCTACTGTCTCCTTGTTGGTCTTCTGTCTGGTTGATCTGTCTATTTCTGAGAGTGGAGTATTAAAGTCCCCCAGTACTACTGTATTGGAGTCTAAGTCTCCTTTTAAGTCCCTTAACATATCTTTTAAATACACTGGTGCCCTGTAATTAGGTGCATATACATTGATACTCATTTTATCTTCCTGTTGAATTGATCCCTTAATCATTAAATAGTGCCCCTCTTTGTCTCTCTTAACAGTTTTTGTGTTAAAGTTTATTTTGTCTGATATTAAGATGGCTATGCCCACTCTTTTTTCATTTCTGTTGGCATGGTATATCTTTTTTCAGCCTTTCACTTTCAGTCTGCATGCATCATTGTTGGGAAGATGTGTTTCTTGTAAGCAGCAAAAAGATGGGTTTTGTTCCTTAACCCAATCAGTTTTTCTGTGTCTTTTAACTGGACAGTTCAGGCCATTATCATTCAATTGGACTATTGATAAGTAGTAATTTTGCCCTGCCATTTGCCAAAGATATTTTCTAATATATGTTTTGAACTTCCTGTGATCTTTTGCTGTGAGGTTTCCTTCCTTTACCTTCTTTCATATTGATGACCATGTTTCTGTGTTTCTGTGTGTAACACATCTTTAAGCATCTTTTTCAGGGCTGGACAAGTGGCGACAAATTCCTTCAATTTCTGTTTGCTGTGAAAGGTCTTTATTTCACCTTCATTCACAAATGAGAGCTTTGCAGGATATAATGTTCTAGGATGGCAGTTTTTCTCTCTTAGTACCTGGGGTATGTCTCTCCATTCCCTCCTAGCCTGTAGGGTTCTATGACCTGATACCATCAAATTATTAGAGAACATCAGGGAAACACTGCAAGACATTGGCACAGGCATAGACTTCTTGGAGAAGAATCCAGAGGCACAATCAAAGCCAAAATTAACAAACATGATTACATCAAATAGAAGCTTCTGTACTGCAAAGGAAAAACTCAGGAAAGTCAAGAGGTAACTGACAGAATGGGAGAAATATTTGAAAACTATGACTGATAAAGGATTGATAACCAGAATATATAAAGAGATCAAGAAACACGACAACAACAAAACAAACAACCAAGTTAAGAAATGGGCAAAAACTTAAATAGATATTTTTGAAAATAGGAAATCCAAATGGACAAGACACATGAAAAATGCTCAGGATCACTAGCCATCAGGGAAATGTAAATGAAAACAACAATGAGGTTTCACCTCACTTCAGTTAGAATGACTTTCATACAGCAATTAACAAACAACAGATGCTAGTGAGGATGTGGGGAAAAGGATACCCTGATCCATTACTGGTGGGAATGTTATCTGGTAAAGCCACTATGGAAGATAGTATAGAGATACCTCAGAAATCTGAATATAGACCTACCTTGTGACCCAGCCATCCCACTCCTTGGAATTTACCCAAGAGAATTGAAATTAGCATAAGAAAGAATTATATTTACCCCCATGTTTATTGAAGATCAATTCACAAAAGCTAAGGCATATAATCTACCCAAATGTCCATCACTGAAGACTGCAAAAAGAAATTATGGGATATGTACATATGGAACACTACACAGTGTTAAAAAAAGTGAAATCCAGTCATTTACAATGGATAAATTTGGAAAACATCATATTTAGTGAAGTAAGCCAGTCCCAAAGGGACAAATACTGCATTATCTCCCTGATGTTTAATTACTAATAGAGCACCTAAAAGGCAATCTGTAGAAGTGAAATTGACACTTTGAGAAGCAATGACTTGAATAGCCCTTGTTAAAGAACAGTTTTTTTAATATACTATTTTTTGAACTCTTTACCTAACATAGAGTTAAACAGATGTGTATAAAGTCAATTGAAAATAAATCTCAGTAAAAAATAAGAGTGGGAATAAGAGAGAGAGGAGGAAGTGGGTTGAGAATATGGGTGGGAGGGTGGGCATGGTTGGAAGAATCTCCATTTTCCTAAAGTTGTAACTATGAAGTGCATGAAGTCTGAACCTATAAAGCTGTATAGTTCTGCATACATTCCTATGGACTTACTTCTAAGTGTACAGCTTAAAAATTTGCTATGGGGCCCCAATCCCCTTAAGCTGGGTGGTAAAAATGCCATCTTAAGTGTTAGAGTGATCATATAGATAGGATTAATGGTCTGGTAATAATAGTAGATAGAATTAAAAAGAAATGAAAGCTCCAACATGAGAAGCAGGCCACACGGCAGACTCAGAATGACAATCACTTTAAGTAGCACTCTGACCTCAGAATCAGCCCTTAAGGAATTCTGATCTGGCTGAAAAGCCTATGAGAGCATTTCAGGCATGGAAAACCAAGGCATTGTACAAAAAATGTCCTACATGAGGGACCTTGGTGGATTATTCCCCAGTGGAAAGAAATGTTCATCAAAGAAGGAGATACTTTTCTCTGAAGGGAGGAAATAACTTCTACTTTGCTCATGGCCTTATCTAAATAGAGTCGGAGTTTGTGGATTCAAAAGGCTTCCATAGCCCAGGCAGCTCATGTTAAGAGCCTCTGGTGATCACTGACATCATACATAACTGTATTAATTGTTAAATTAACAACAGGAGTCACTGTGCACTAACTTTCCATGTAGGACCTCTGTCCTAAAAGAGTTGTATTATAATTATGTCTAGGTTCTCACTAAACATCTATTATTCTTGGGTGCTTCTTTAATGTTAAGTTTCTAAGGAAAAAAGAAATGAAATTAACTTCAAAATTCAATGACTTTGAATAGCCCTTGTCTTTACTGTTGAGGCACAGGTGTGTGTGTGTGTGTGCGCACGCGTGCACAAATTTATGAACTCTTTTCTTAGTATAGAGTTGGTCTTCTGTGTATAAAGTTAATAAAAAATGAATCTTAGTGGAAATTGGGACTGGGAAAGGGAGAGGGAGTAGGAAGAGGTGTGGGAGAGTGAGAGTGAAGGCGGTTGTGGTGGGAAGAATCACTATGTTCCTAAAGTTGTACTTATGAAATGCATAAAGTTTGTATTCATTAAATAAAAGTTTTCTTTTGGGGAAAATTAAAAAATTAAAAAAAATATAAATCAGATCTATAGGGGATGGTGTCATGGCACAGCACGTTAAGCCACCCACTGGACACAGCATCCCCTTTTGGAACACTGGTTTAAGTCCCTCCTGCCCCTCTTTGGATCCAGCTCCTGCTAATGTGTCTGGGAAAGCAGAAGAGGGCCTGAGGACTTGGCTCCTGCCTCCCTTATGGTAGACCCAGATTAACTTCCTGACTTTATTGTGGCCTAGCTCTAGCTACTGTAGCCACTTGGGAAGTGATCCATAGGATGGAAGATCTCTCTCTCTTTCTCTGCCTTTAAAATAAATACAATAAATTATTTTTTAAAGAGTTCATCAAGAGGAAAAGAATCTTTTGTATTTTCTCACAAAGGCATATTCACAATTGTGAACATGAATGGTGAATTACAATTATGTATAACACAGAGGAATTGCAAAGTTGAGTGACCAAAACAAGTTGATAAGCACTGTATTGAGAAAATAGCAAATTTTTTTTGGATAGAATCTTAAAAAAACTTCAAATGATCAAGCTAAGCACATGATTGGGGATCATGTTCCTATGAAAAGACTGCCCCCCCAAAAGAGGAGGAAGAATGGGATATACAGGATACAAGCTATTACTTCTTGGAAGAAAAGAACAGCGAAAGAGCACACATGTGCATACAACACTATTGCTAATGTTATAGCTCTAAATATGAATATGGATTCACACATTCTCATTGTTATTTTGCTTCAGAATTTATATATGCTTACAGTTTGCTTTTCATGTATAAAGTGTTATATAATACATATTTTAATATAATACCATTTTTAAAAGCTCAAAGAAAAGTTAGGGAAACAACCTGGCAGAAAACACCTGTGTTAACTGAATGATGGCCAATCAGTTATAGATGAGATTGCTTTGGCCAACAGCAAGTAGCCTTACCTAAGGAAATCATTGACAAATACCTGGTCTGAAGAACAAGGGCTGATAATGTTAGATTGCGTCCTTAAATATTCACAAATTTCACTAATATGTGTCTGAAAAGATTAGGACCTTGTTAGAAAATTGCATATATATGAAGAAAAGATGAGTTGTAAGAAGCAAAAAAAATTAAGTCTCTCATAGTCAAAATAAGAGTTTGTAAGAATTTAGAGCCTGCTCTGACAGAGAAATAGACACTCCAGGTTGGGGAAAGGTATGTATCCAAGACACCCCAGAATGAGGATTCTGGATCTCTCCTTTTCTCAGATTCTCTATACATGAAGACTCATTCTGACTAAATTTATTTTCTTTCTTCAAGTGATTTTCTCTACAGGTTCTCATAAATGAGTGATAGTAGTCAAGTCCTATCTCTTCACTTGGACAGTCCTATGTCACTAATGGGGATGCTGAGAAATGTATTCTTAGATGATGTGGTCATTATGTGATCATCATGGAGTGTACTACAGAAATTCGGATGGTATATCCAACTACACACCTAGGTTGTGTGGCATAGGCTGTTGACCTTGGGCCACAGACCTGGAGGACATGTTACTGCTATGGGTACTGTAGGTGACCGTAACACAGTGTAGATGTTTGTGAATCTACCATAGCCAAATGTAGAAAAGATACCATAAGAAATATGTCATAAAATATTTTAAATGGTATTCTTCTATGAGAAACTTACCATTAATTGAACTTTCAAGATCAGATATTGTCCTAGGTGATTTAGTGAGTGAGTGGTGAGTGAACCTGAATGCCTAGGACATTACTGTATACTACTGTAGACTTTATAAATACTTTATATTTAGGCAACATTAAATTTATAAAATTTTTTCTTTATTTTTTTCAATAACAAACTTAGCTTACTATAACTTTTTAACTTTATAAACCTTTTAGTTTTTTAACTTCTTAAACTAAGGCACAGGGGTTGGCATTTTGGTGTAGTCAGTAAAGCTGCTGACTGGGTTGCTGGCATCTCATACAGGTGCTGGTTTGGGTCCTGGCCGCTCCACTTTTTTTTTTTTTGACAGGCAGAGTTAGACAGTGAGAGAGAGAGAGACAGAGAGACAGAGAGAAAGGTCTTCCTTTTCCGTTGGTTCACCCAACAAATGGCTGCTACCAGGTACTTCCTCCTGTTCTCCCATGTGGGTGCAGGGCCCAAGCATTTGGGCCATCCTCCGCTGCCTTCCTGGGCCATAGCAGAGAGCTGGACTGGAAGAGGAGCAACTGGGACAGAATCCAGCGCCCTGACCAGGACTAGAACCCAGGGTGCCACAGCTGCAGGCGGAGGATTAGCCAAGTGAGCTACGGCGCTGGCCCTGGACTGCTCCACTTCTGATCCAGCTTCCTGCTAATGTGCCTGTGAAAAGCAGCAGTAGATGGTTACCACTCACAAGGCTCCTGACCCCTGGCTCCAGCTTTGCCCAGAGCTGGCTGCTGTGGCCATATGGCCATTTGGGAACTGAACCAGAGGATGGAAGAGATCCCTCATATATGTATACCTCTCTCACTCTAACTCTGACTTTCAAAGTAAATAAACAGATCTTAAAAAAAAAAGAAAGAAAGAAAGGCAGACACAAATTTACACATTAGCCTAACCCTACACAGGGCCAGTATCATCAATATCACCATCTTCCACCTCCATACGTTGTCCCACTAGAAGGTCTTCAGGAGCAGTAACAGGTGTAGAGCTGCCATCCTCTATGATGACAAGGCCTTCTTATGAACACCGCTTGAAGGACCTGCTTGAGGAACTGTCACTCTTTTCAGAAATATGTACACAGTGGTTTGCTTGTTTCTTTTTCATCATAGATTTGCTTCTAAGCAGAAAATGCATTTCTCTGTATTAATGAAAACATTTCCACGTTGGACTCTATGTTTTCAAAACTTTAAGGAGCTTATTGAGGCTTGCAAAAACTTCTGCTAAGCCCTTCACTATGAAATTTCTTGGAGGTCCTTCTATTTCTTCTCCTGAAGTTTCCTTTTCTCTTGCCTCTTTTTCAGCTTGTGTTCCCAACCCAGTTCTAACAACTCATTAGTCAATGCCTCAGGAATCAACTCTGGAAACGTCTCAGTGTCACTGTCATCTACCCTCAGAAAAAAGTTGTTTTCCAATTCAATCACAGCCTTGTTGATTTTTGCAACTTTCTCATCCTTTGAAGTCATCGATGAACTTCTTGAGTATTTTCTTACAGATGCCATTCATCTACTCCTTGGTGATATCATCCTAAGCCCAAGCAAAGTTTTGGTGTAGTCACAAATGTTGTAATCTCTCCAGAATAATATCAACGTCTTCTCAGCATCTTCCTCAGTTGCAGCAATATCTTGGGAAAATGTCTTCCTCAGACAGCAGGAATTAAGAACTGCTGTAACTCCTAGATCCATTGGGTGAAGTGAATAGGTGGAGTTTAGAGGAGGAAATACCACTTTTACGTTGGGATGAAGATCACCAAAAAAAGAGACTGTGTAGGAGCAACATTGACAATAAATAAAATCTTGAAGGCTATGTTATTCTCCAAGAAGCACTTCTCTATTTCACTGGCACAGGAACTTAGGAGGGCATCTTGGAAGAGGAGCCAGGTTACCAATGATTTCTCATTCTTCCTGTAATGTGCACACACTGTGTGCTTACTGGTAGGCTTGGAGGCTCCAGGGTTCTCCCTGTGCCAGATCACAAAGGGTTTCGGTTCATAGCCTCCGTCATTTTCCCCAAAGAGCAGTGCAATTTTGTACTTAAAAAACTGGAAACCTGACACTAACTTGGCCTTTTCATAGATTCATAGATGAGAGTCCTTTCAGGCATCTGTTTCCAGAGGAAGAAGGTTTTGTCCATATTGAAGATTTGCTCCAACAAGTAATTTTCCTCCACAATCAACTGATGTCCAGTTTCCAAAAATTCTTCAGCTGCCTTAACGTCAGCTCTGACAAACTTACCACTCACTTTCACATCATGTAATAATGACTCTAGAATAATTTAAAAAAAAACAGAACTGGCACTAAATTCAACATCATACTTAAGTCCAGTCTTTTCTTTCAACATCACAAACTTCCTGCTTTGGCCATGATCATTGTGGCACCCAGAGGGATATGGTTCTGTGCCAAGTCTTCAATGCCAGTCAATGGATGTTTCACTGTATCTGAGGCCCTCCTTGGTTTCTATTAGTCTTGTTTCCTTCAATGAAGCCGGTCTTTTAACAACTAGTATTTTGTTCTTATTCTTTAAGATGGTAGATGGGATGGAATGAGCCATCCCTGACTAGTAAATAGCTCATCATAGATGTTTTATCTTCATGGTCCTTATCACTCTGAGTTTCATTTCCAGGCCAGTCACTTGATATTGCCTCTTACTGGCAACACTAGCTGTGGACTTTGAATGCTTAGAGGCTATAGCAAAGCAACATGAGAGTAAACTAAGTTAAAGAGACTTGGTAAACACAAGATGTGTGAGATTGCTGTTGGCATAGCAAGGCATACTTTTCTTTTACTTACAAAAAAGTGGTTACTGTAGGAGTATACACTAAAATAGCAATTAAAATATAGTGAATACATAAACCAGTAATAGCATTTCTTATTTTCAAATGATAAGCTGTACATAATTGCATATACTAGATTTTTGACTGGAAGTGTGGTAGGCCTATTTGTACTAGCATCATCACAAATACATGAGTAATGCATTTTAGCTATGACATTGTGATATGATATTGTGATGGCTACAGTGTTATTAAGGGATAAGAATTTAATAGTTACTTTATTATTTATTTTTATTTACCAGGAGGGTAGAACAACAAATAGCAAGTGAGCAAGTGAGCGAGGGAGAGAGAGAGAATCTTCTCTCCATGTTTTATCCATCAAATACTCACAACAGCCAGGGTTGGAGTACGCCAAATCCAGGAGCCAGAAACTCTCCTGATCTCCAATGTGTGTGCCAGGGACCCAAATATTTGAGCCATAATCTGTTACTTCCCAAGCTGTGCATTAGCAGGAAGCTGGGTCAGAAGCAGAGGGGGGACTTGATCCCAGGTACTCCAATATGGGAGGTAGTCATCCCACTGCATCACACTGTCCACTCCCATTTTGTAATCTTATGGGATCACCACCCATACTTTTTATCAGTATTTAAATATTCTTTAATTTTACATCATAGTATTTAAGTTATAGGATATCAGGAGAAGAACAAACAGAGGAGTATATATTGTCTCTTGAGGAAGGAGTTCATATATTTTGGATTATAAACAGATAATTACATCATGTTGTCAGAAATTTTGACCTTATTTTTGTCTGAAATTAAGTATAATTAAAGGAGATAAGTATAGTTGTCAAGTTGAAAGGGGAATACTGTGACGGTTACTTTGTGTGTTACTTTGAGCTAAAAGACACACAGGTGGCTGGTACAATATTATTTCAGAGTGAAAATGAGGATGCTTCTGGAAAAGATTAAGATTTGAGTCCATAAGGCTAAGTAAGGAAGGTTCTGCTTCCCCAGCATAGATGACCATTGTCCAATCCTTTGTGTGCTCAAGCATAACACAAGGGTAGAAGAAAGATAATCTACTTTGTGTGCTTGAGCTGGGGCATCCAACTACCCCAGCCTTCAGACATTGATGCCCCTGGTTCTAGACCCTGCAGGCTCATCACCTCCTTTGGATCTCAGGCCTTTAGACTCAGACAAAGTTACATTGTCAGCTTTCCTGGTTCTCCAGATTGCTGACAGAGGGCCATGAGACTGCTCAGCCTCCATACATGAACCAATTCCAATAATGAATCTCCATATACATTCAGCTAGACACAGTTTCTCCTTAGATACAGCTATGGGATCCTTGACTATGGATTATAAGTCATGTGTGACAAAGATTTAAATTATCTCTACTCAAATGAGAGTAAAAGATTATTTGCTACAAGTTCTCTTTCTATAGAACAGCCAGAAGAACACTGGCACTGGATTGGGAGTCAGAGACCCAGAGTCTGGACCTGTCTCTGCTGCTCTTCAGAACCCTTGCAAAAGTCATATAATCTCTCCAATTTCACATCTGTCTGAGTTTTGATCTAGACTCTAGCTAAGGTCTCTTCCAGCTATGACTATATTTGAGTGCTTTCCTCTTGCAGATCTTTTTTTGGAGTCATCATGGCTATTGCATCCTCTGCCAAGTTGGGAATCACCTAAAGCTGTTATTCCAGTTTTGAGCCTCTAGGGAGATAGTCAGGAATGTTTCTTAATAAACAGGACTAACCCATGGCTAAGGAGTCAAGTAGGTGTCATTTATGTTTTATAATCCTCCCAATTTTCCTTTCAGAATTCCCTTCATGGTAAGCAATTCTCTTTCATCCTACAGGGCAAGGCTTCAACAGCCAATTGAATTGTAGGAATAAGACATCTAGTAAGTCTAGGGTAGGATCACATCCAGAAAATGTGCAGAGATGGAATATTAACAGAGAATGGAACAAGATCTTCAATAGGCCCTGCGTCTGTCTCTCTCCACCCTTTCCTCCACCTTCCTGTTGCTTAGGCCCAGTTCCTAAGTATAATCCTTAGTTCCTCTTTTCTGTATACTTCTCCTCTGGCCCACCAGCAAATCCCATCAGCTCTATGTTTAAATCAGACCCCAAACCTACTATTCTTCACTATCTCCATAAGACAATGTTTATTGTCATTTAAGCCTTTACATTTGAGGGGTGGTATATACAGGGGAATAAAGGGTTAAGCAAAGAGAAACAGGCTGTTTAATAGACAATAGAAATTTTTTTTTTCAGAAATAATGCCATATGGAAGTATATTTTATTAACAACCTAGCAGCTAGTATGGAGGAGAATGTACTTCTCATAGCTCTGGCAACAGTCTCCTAATCCAGCTCCCTTTTTCTGTCCATGTCCTCCAACCGTCTATTCCTGTATGGCAGTCAGAGTGCTCTGATTAAAAGGTAACTAAGATAAGAACAGTACAAGATGGTCCAAGTCCTTGGCCCCAAGAGGCTCTTATCTCCCTTCTCTCTCCAATGCCCACCAAAGCAGAACTGTTTACTCTTAGATGTTTTCTGCTGGGCAGTGCCTGACACATCCTGAACATTCAAGTGTCTGTGAGATAAATGGACTGAGGAATGAATGAACCAATCCCTAATGCAGGTGCATAGGTGTTGGTCCTTCTTCCAGTTGCTCTTCAGAATGTATCTACTGATATATTCTGGGAAAGTTATGACTGAATGACATCCAACTCCTATAGAACAGACTTTGGTTAATCCTCTCCTTATGGTGAGGCAGTATACTGATGGCAATCTTCAACATGTGAGATTTTCTCTTTTTTCACTTGTCTACTAACGCTTTTGGTCAGATCCATAAAGGTACATTTGATTGATGTGTTTCGTGATGTATGATCATGCTGGATTTGAAAGAAGGCAGAGAAGACTCCAATGAGATGAAGCTTCCAAGGTAGAAAGAGAACAGGTCCTGCAGAGTTTGAAGGATTCTGGGATGGACCCTGATAGCATGGAAAGTAAGGAAATTTTGTACTACCATACAACAATTTAAATAAATCAACTAGCGTTGCCAGTATCAACATGGGAATATATCAAAAAGAGTACGCAGCAAGAAAAACAAGTTGTAGAATAATAAGATTTGGTACCACTTTAAAAACCCAAACTACACAAAACAATATAAGGACTCTAAAAACTTAGGAGCAAAAATGAAATTAAAAGATAAATCTATTTTGGCGCAAAAACATTGAAATCCGAGGTAGGTGTTTAGCCAAACAGTTATGAAACTACTTAAAACACCTGCATCCCACATCAGTGTGTCTAGGGTCAATATTTAGCTCTGGATCCTGACATCAACTTCCTGCTGATGCAGATCTCCCAGGATCAGCAGTGATGTCTCAGGTAATTGGGTTCCTGTCACCAACATAGGAGATCTGGATTGAGTTCCTGGCTCCCGGCTTCGGCTTGACCCAGCTCCAGACATTGCAGGTATTTGGAGAGTAAACCAGAAGATGGAACTTCTTCCCCTCACATTCAATATCTCTCCCTCCCTCTCAAATTAGAAAAAAAAAAGTTGAAATCCATACATAGCTTTTTCAAAATACACATTTTTGGTAAACTTTTTGGAAACTCCTCATATGCATGCGTTTCAAATATTTTCACACCAAAACAACTTATATTTTAATAATACTTTACACATACTTTTTAAGTACCCTCATTAAATATTTTTAAAAATTATTGGTAAATATATGAACATATGCAGAGACTATAAAGACTAATTTCAGAATAGCCCTTCCCACTGGGAAAGAAAGGAGGAGAGTGGGTTTAGGAAAAATATCTCTAATGTTTCACTTAAAATAAACTGCAATAAAGGATCTTAATTACTTTGCCAAAAAATATTACCAATTGATCGGACTTACAGGATAAAAAAGAATGGTAATAGAAAGTAAGCATTGAAAGAGTAAAACTGCATTTTTGGAAGGGATAGGGTCAGAGCAAACTCAGTGCCTTACGTAATTGTGGGTGGGTACATAAACAATTTTTAGTTTTGGCCGATTCACAAAGACCTGCCTTGGCTTTTTCTGCTATCAGAGGAAGTGTTGAAAATACTGTCTACTCTGGCTTCCTGGACATGCCCTACTTTCACGGTGCCATATAAACAACTCCCTGGCATTTTCTAGGGAAGATGTAATACAGCAGCAGCATGCCATGGAATTCTACCATGCTGATTGTCCATTTCTTTCTACCTGACCTTTAAATGTTTTAGTTTGAGATCTCTTCAAAATGGAAGAATGTACCACCCGTGCCTATAACTCTGCCCTCATTTTTCTCTTCTCCTAATGCACTTTCAGGTTGTTTCCTTTTCTTTTTTTTTTCTTTTTTTAATTTTTGCACATTTGTAGTACATTTCATCTCTATGCATTTGAAATGTCTTCTCTGGAGCATGGACTAGATGTTGTCAAGTCCAGACACATCATTGACTTTACAAACTATTGCCAACTTACCCATGATGGGCCCTGAGCAGTGTTTGAATTCTTATTTTTTTTCTGTATCATCACCAACACTTGATATATTACATCTGTATTTTTGCCTTTCTGATGGTCATTAAACAGTTCCATTGTCAGGTTAAGCATCATTCATATTTATTTTATCCTATATTGCTTGATTTCTTTTAAAGATTTGTGTTTTTATACTCCCAGCAGTTTTTCTTATTTTAAGTCTTCCCTGAAAGATTCTTACACATTGTGACAATGAGGAGGGGGTATATCTGGGAGAATGTGGGTATTTGTGCTTTCATCAGATCTTTAGCCTGTTCCAATATTCTTTCTTCTTTCTTTTTGAGAATCATTGCTTTGTAACAATATCAGATCATTTACCATGTTAAAAGAAAAAAAAAAAAAACACGTGCTCATCTGTGCATGATAGCCACTATGTTAGGTGTTGGGCATACAGAGGTAGAAGTCACAGACACTGCTCTCAAGGAGATCTTGTCTAATGGTGAAGAAGAAGGATCAAGTAAGTAGACCACAGGATTTGAATGCAATAAATATTCTGAGATGGGATAAACACAGGATACTAGGGTGCAGCACAGAGGAGCACCAACCAGACTGAGGAGGGAGAAGGACCTCGGAATGAAATTAAAACCAAATGAAGAATAAGTAGAAAAACAGCAGAGTGAGGAGAAGAATATCCTTGGCTTTGTAAAAAGGCAAAAGAGAGGATGGCAAGTTCAAAGAAGGGAAGGTATTTTTAAATATCAAAACACAGATGGGAAAGGGGCATGGCAAATAAAAGTACAATACTAAAATAAAGGGAAAGACTAGCTGTAGATCACAAAGGGCCGTATGCCATGCTCAGGAATTTGGACTTGATCCTGTTGGTGATGGAAAGCCTTTGAAGAATATTTATTTACTAGGAAAGTGATAGCATTAATTTGTTTCTCAGTTAGACCTTCTCTCCCATGAATCTTTATGGATAGAGGCAGGTGTTGGTAAGAATGATGGTAAGAATGCCAATTAGATTTTGCAGGCTGCTGATCCAGACTGAAAGGGATGACCCTCTCTCTGATCTAACTACAATTAAGACAGTGAGGAAAGGAACTAGAGAGGTAACAGATGTTCAGCAGAATATGAGGATAATTCAAAGGTGAGCTTCAGGTTTGTTTGAGGACTTTGAGCTTTATGATGTCAAGCAAAATAGGGGATCAAGGAAGGAGAGATCTTTGAGTACAAGGGAAAGCTGGGAGGGAGAATGATGACTTGCTTTATGTTTGTTGAGTTTCAGGTTCACATGGTACAGTCAAGTGGAGATATTCAGTGGAGGGTTGGAATGAGCTCTTGGAATTGGGAGAGAGATTTTAGATTGAGACACATTTAGCCGGCATCCTATATGGACGCTAGGTTCTAGTCCCGGTTGCTCCTCTTCCAGTCCAGCTCTCTGCTGTGGCCCGGGAAAACAGTGGAGGATGGCCCAAGTGCTTGGGCCCCTGCACCCACATGGGAGACCAGGAAGAAGCACCTGGCTCCTGGCTTCAGATTGGTGCAGCACTGGCCGTAGCGGCCATTTCGGGGGTGAACCAATGGAAGGAAGACCTTTCTCTCTCTCTCTCTCTCTCTCTCTCTCACTGTCTAACTCTGTCAAATAAATTTTTTAAAAACTGACAGAGAGTAAAGTCAGTGTAAAATATTATATTGCTCAGGAAAAGTGTATGGAATTGTGAGAGTAGAAAGAATGGTCAGAATCCCAGGAAGCATCAAAATATAAAATGAGCAAAGTAAAAGAGCTCAAAAGGAAGAGAAAGATTGACAGGAATTATAGAAAAAAAAAAGCTAGAGGGATTCAGTACTCCCAAAGGAGCCATTTTAAATAGGAAAGAGTAGATAGTGACAAGTGGTCCAGAGGTCACTAACTCAGTGTCACTAAAACACATTTGTTGGACATTGGTACCACATGACCACTGGTGATCTTGGAAACAGCAAGTGTCTGTGAGCTGACCAGCATATAGACTCTAATTAAACACAATGTAGCTATGTATACCATGTAGTGTTTTGGCCACTGATTTTTTTTTAAAATGGCCATTTTGTTCAGCTGAATAAGATCATTCATCCTGAGATCTCACTATTTCATTGCCTCAATACTATGTGTTAGTCAGCTCTTTGGTACTACATTAAAGTACCTGAGACATCTATCTTCTTAAACAGAAAATGCTTATTTAGCTTATTTAGTTTTGGAATCCAAGGTCAGTTGGCCATTGACATGGCCTCTGTGAGGATGGTGGACAGCAATGGCAGAGAATGTGCAGAGGAAGGATTGCCTGGTGAGCCAGGAAGCAGAAAGAGGGCGATTGGGCCAAAATTCAGACTTTCTATGACAATCCTCTCTTAAGAATTATTTTCTTAGGGCATGCCCCTAGTGACTCACAGACCTCACTCTAGTCTGCATATCATAAAGGTCCCACCATCTCCCAATAGTGCCACCTTGGGGACCAAATCTTTAACACATGGGCCTTTGGGGATGTCCTAAATAACATCCAAATTCTAGTACCATTTGCTGAAAATTGCACTCTATAGCCTTGAAGAGTTTGAAGTGCATCCTGGGGACCTCCTCCTATAGTTATAAGCCGTGCAATTCAAAAACCTGCTAGTTCCACATTCTCTTTCTTTCTTTCTTTCTTTTTTTTTTTTTTTTTTTTTTTTTGACAGGCAGAGTGGACAGTGAGAGAGAGAGACAGAAAGGTCTTCCTTTTCCATTGGTTCACCCTCCAATGGCCGCTGCGGGCCGTTGTGCTGCGGCCGGTGCACCGCGCTGATCCGAAGGCAAGAGCCAGGTGCTTCTCCTGGTCTTCCATGGGGTGCAGGGCCCAAGCACTTGGGCCATCCTCCACTGCACTCCCGGGCCACAGCAGAGAGCTGGCCTGGAAGAGGAGCAACCGGGACAGAATCCGGCGCCCTGACCGGGACTAGAACCCCGGGTGCCGGCGCCACAGGTGGAGGATCAGCCTACTGAGCTGTGGCGCCGGCCTAGTTCCACATTCTTCCTATGCTTCACCCTAACTTATTCTTTCTGTAAGCAGTCCATGCCAACTCTAATTCCTCCTTATCCTCCCCTAATTTTCCACAAAGTGGTTCACAGGACTTCTGGATTAGAATTGCTCTTCTGAAATGTCCATATATCTTTCAACTATAGCCCCTACCTGTAAATAGTGGGATCACTGCCTGCCCAGCATTGAAAAGGTAAATCACATTGAGGTGAGATTCCTGAAGGCAGGAATTGCAGGAAATCAGCAGTGAACAACAATCACTGAGCACATTTATTTTGAATGAATTGGGGAATTGTGTCTTGATGATATATATCCTGGGACCTCAGCAACAGTAGTTATAACACTTGAATCTTCTTTCCAATAAAGGGATTTCAGTACCACCAGTGCTCTTACCAGTGGTCTCAGCATCATGCCTGGCTCCAGGGTTTCTCCTGAGGCTAAGCACCAAGGAGCTCAGCCTAACACCCTCAGGTACAACCTGGTTTCAAAGTTCATCCTACCAAGGCAGATGATAGACTACTCCAATAATGGTATACTCAGTGGCTCTGGTACATTTGTTTGATGCCGAATTACATCAGATTCAGGACCATCTGTTGCTCACTTCAAATTTGTTTTCTTTCTGAACCTGTGTATACAAATGAAATTCCCAGGTCTGGCACTGTGGGGCAGTGGGTTAAGCTGTCACCTGTAATGCCAGCATGCCCTTTTGGAGTGCCCATTTGAGTCCCAGCTGTACTACTTCAGATCCAGCTCCCTGCCAAGGTCCCTAGAAAAGCAACAGATGATGTCCCATGTACTTGGGCCCCTGCCACCTATTGGGGAGACCTTACTGAAGTTCTAGGCTCCTGCCTTGGGTCTAGACAAGCCCTGGCTATTGCAGCCATTTGGAAGTGAACAAGAAGATGGAAGATTTCTCTCTGTGTGTCCCTTTTTCTTTGTCATTTTGCCTTTTAAATAAATAAATAAATAAATCTATCTTTCAAAGCAAAGATAAAATTACCTTCCCCCTTTGAGAATATAACTCAAAAACTCCCAGAGCTCTTTGGAACTCTTCTCAGGTTTCTGTTTGTTTGCCCTGGAAGGCATGTTATGCTAATTAGACCGTTACACACAAGAAAGGGGATTCCCCACAATGACTGTGATCGGCATTCATGTGATGTCGATTTTGCAAAAGCAAAACATTTTATGAATCTAATTTTACATCATAATTCAATAATTGAAAGAATCTAGAAATAAAAATAAGATCTCTTTTGTCTGTTCCTTTTTTATTAACAGTGGATGTCAGACAGAATCTTGGTATGAAAATGTTGCTTTACACATTTTGATGGATATAACTGTGAGAATAAGTATCATTTGCATCTATCTATCCAAATTTTATATAATTTCCACTAAAATGTCTTCTATTTTACATTATTTTTCTTAACCACTCTTTTAATTCTTTTTCTCTGAAAGCGAAATAATCATTAATTTTTCAAGGAGAACAAATCTGGCACCTTTTCCATTATGGTGATTGGCCAAGATCTCAAATTACAAATTCCTTCCATACACTTTTCCAAATATTTTA
Source organism: Lepus europaeus (assembly GCF_033115175.1). Classification (NCBI taxonomy): domain Eukaryota; kingdom Metazoa; phylum Chordata; class Mammalia; order Lagomorpha; family Leporidae; genus Lepus; species Lepus europaeus. Next base: position 55,632,491 of record NC_084828.1, read on the forward strand.
AAACATTTTTTTCTGCTATTTTAAACATTTGTACCAGTAAATTGAGTTGAAATAAGCAGACCATTGTTGGTATAGGCACTGCACTATAAAATGTACCAGAAATAAGAGGCAATTATCTCAAAGACACTCACCAAAGGAAATGAAATCAAATGCTTGCTGCCAACAGGAACATATAAAAATCCTGTTTGCTTCATTGTAATTAAGCTCAAGAAAGTGGGCCTGATTGACTTAGGCATTTAGGGAACAAATGTTGGTCAAATCTGGCAGTCTCTCAGATTTGTGTTGAACTGAAATCAAATATCTAAAAATGCTTTTGAAAAAAATATTTTCTGCTTTTAAGAAAGGTAACTTAAAGATAGGATCATAAGATTTCTTAGATATATCAATGCTATTTCAAAATAACTCCAAAAGTCTGAGTAATGTTTATTTAGTTAAGTAAAGTCAGACCAACTCTTCTGAGACCCTGGAGGTAATCTCTTTTTTTTACTGTTAATGGCACAAGCCAACCTCAGGCCTCATAGATATATCTGTGGCTCTCCTTGCAATAAACCAAAAATAGAGGGAGGAGACACACATAAGTGTTTGGAGAAAAAGAGATGGCACATATGAGGGGAAAAGATGGATGCAAATCTATTGAATACTTACTAAATAGCACACCTTGTACAAGGACTTCACATGAAATCTTATTTAATTCCTAAAACAAATACATTTAATATCATTATTACTTGATTATAGACAAGGAAACAAACTCAGAGAACTTAAGTAACTTACTAAAATTGCAGAGCTGGTAAGGGAAGAAACTGGGATTGCATCTTAAGTCTATTTGGTTAAGCCCAAGCCATTTTACTGATCTAGGGAGGAAGGAGTAAGGGGATTACATCATTGAAGAATTTCATAACAACACCTGCTTATTACACATCCATATTTACATGAGCCAATTTAGAGGAAGCAACTCAAGTGTGTATCAATAGATAAATGGATAAACAAGATGACAAATGTTAACAGAGGCCTTCCGAAAGTTTATGGAAATGTGTATTACCAAAAAAAGTACATGTGAATACCAAATTGAATTTGAGGGAGCTCCTGTTGAAAATTGAAACTTCTATTTATAATTTTTATCTGCTAATGCCATTTACCGCAAGTACTTTGAAGTCCCTTGTACATACAAAGTAACATTACTCAGTCTTTAAAAGGAAGAAATTTTTGACACATGCTACAATATGAATGAATTTTGAGGACATGATATAGAGTAAAATAAATTTGTTATGAGAAGATAAACATTGTATGATTCCATTTATATGAGATACTAAGAGTCATCAAAATCACACACGAAAAGCAGAATAGTGGTTGGGGAAAAGGGAATATAGAATTTCAGTTTGTGACATGAAAAGAGTTTTGGAGATTTGTTACACTATCATGTGAATATGTTTTAACACTGAAACTGTGTATTTTAAAATGTGATATATATTTTACCAAAATTCAAAAAAGACAGCAACGCTTGCCTGAGTTGCAGTGTCATCAATCTTAACAACATTTTCATTTCCTCTTCTGCCTAGGGTAGTATTGTGCCTTTTTGTAAGGTAGGAATTGAAATTAATGCGATGAAGCTCTCATACCAACAAGTTACTCAGTATTTTACAATTTACTTGAAGTAGGTAAAAATCCTAAAAACAAGGACATCTGTATAGGACACTAAATAGACACCTAATTATAGTGCAAAAATTTTTTAATATCATTTCTGTAGTCCATTGAAGAGAGTTTCCTATATGAATTGACATCTTAAAGTTATATTCATGACCAGCACTTTTGCACAGCATGTTAAGCTGTCATCTGCAGTGCCAGCATCCTATATGGCCAGTGGTTTGAGACCTGGCTGCTCCACTTCCAATCTACCTCCCTACTAATACACCTGGGAAAGCAGTGGAGGATGGCTCAAATGCTTGGGCCCCTGCACCCACATATGAGACCCAGAAGAAGCTCCTGTCTCCTGGATTTGGCCTCGGCTAGCCTTGTCCATTGCAGTCATTTGGGGAGTGAGCCAGCACTTGGAAGATCTCTTTCTGTGTCTCTCCTTCTCTCTCTGTAATTTTGACTTTCAAATAAATAATTAAATCTTTAAAAAAAGAGTCATGTCTAGTTTTCATTTCTAGCTCATCTTCTAACCAGTGCATTTCAGAGGATAGGAAAGGGGGGTGGGCATTGTAATTTAAGGTTCTATGGCACTCATGGTGCATCTGGTACAGCAGTAAACACTTCACAAATGTAAGTTTATTTCATCCTCACAACAATTTTATTATCATCATACTGTAAGTGAACAAATTAATTAGGGCAATGGAAGGTTAAATACCTTGCCTAAGGCCACACTGCCAGTAACCGGCAGAGCAAAGATCTAAACAGTCTGATTCCAGACTTTATGATATGCAGCCTGCTTCTTGGACTTTTTGTGGGTCCCTGGATGTTAAATGCTAAATACACACACACATACACACACAGTAAGGGTCAGAGACTTTTGAAAAGTGTAAATTTCACTGTCTTCTTTCAAACCTGCAGTGTTTCCAAGTGACTTTATATAGAAGTTCATTGAGAGGTAAAACTCAAAAATTTTAAATCGAGGGTCAACTGGCTCTTCTGCCCTCTCTGTTGATAGATGCTGCCATAGAGTTGGCTTCCATCTGCCTACATCTACCCTCAGTTATAACTGAAACCTAAAGTCTTTCTTGCCATTTGACTCCTGACTGGTTTCCAGAGTTTTCATGACTTGGATTCTGTTTCAACAACAGCCCTCGTCCTTCTTGCAGCTTTCTCCATTTGCAGAAGTGAACTTGTGTGGCGGTCTTCACATCTCCTCACCACTTAGCCCCATCGTGCTCCCTGCCATGGCTTCTCATCTCCTGTTTCATTGACTGAGGTTGCTTCCAGAACCATTATCCTTCATCTGGCACTGATATCTCCAGGTTCTCAAATCACACAGCATATCCAAGGGCATCTGACTTCACATCCTGCTGTCCATGACTTCACATGCATGGCCTGAAACTCACTAGCTGCTGCTAAAAGATAGGTCAACTCGGTGATTTTTCTATGTGATCTGGGTTTTTAAAAACATAAGTACTGGGGAGTAAGAGGTAGAAGAGTACATCTAAAGAAAACCACTGACCTGAGCAGGACTTTTTGTCAGTGGTGCTCACTAATGGCTAACAAAGTTCAAAAAATACAATTAACACTTGATCTTTTTTGAATTGAAGCAAGGGTTGAAAAACTTCTGAAAAGGCCCAGGAAGCAAATATTTCAGGCTTTGTAGTCTACGCAGTCTCTGTCCCAATGGTTCAACTCTACCACTGTAGGAATGCCATAGATGAATAAATGAATGGTTTGGCTTTTTTTATACTATAACTTTACTAACCACAGCAGGCATTGTGCCAGATGTGGCCCACAAGCTGTAACTTCTCAGCCCTTCAGTTAGCAATGCAATCCTCTGTGATGTTTTCCAGCTGTGACATGGGTTTCTGCGAAACCTGAGTCCTTCCCAGTTAATTCTTTGGTTATATTTCATTAATTCTGCACTTGACTGCAAATACAATTTACCTAAAACCTTGCCAAGTATGATAATGAGACAGCAAAACAAAGCATTGTGCAAGCAGATCAGAAAGTGAGCATGTGGGGAGTGCATGGTGCTCAGGCCTCGATAAGCAATGATTGTAAGTGTTAGTCCCAGGACAATTTCTCACAATCTGGGACATCCCTGACTCCTCCTCAATTGTCCTCACAAGGTTCTGAGGTGTAAATTCACCAATTCATTTTTTCCACTTGTATAAAAAATGATTTGGAGGCATTGGGAATATAATAGCTAGGCAAACGCAGAAAGAAAAACAGAACGATGAAAGGGAAAACCAGCAGCTCCTGTCCTTGAGTGGCTTATAGCCCAGTATAGGTTGTCCAGTGAAATTTTCTATAATGATGGAAATGTCCCTTATTATGTGTTGCTCAGTGTGGCAGAAATGAGCCAAGTATAGCTCTCGAGCACTTGCAACTTGAATAGGAAACTGAATTTTTATTTCACTTAATTTTAATTAACTTAAAATTAAATAGCCACATGTGGCTAGTAGCTACTATATTTGAATAAAATTAGGGCAGAAATACATTTACTTGAATTAAATAAATGTTTTATTACACCTGTGCTATGTGTTAAAACAGACACACTAAGAGCTAATAATGGGACAATTTGACCAATTCAGAAATAGCAGAAGAAAGTTCCAAGGGAAATGGCAAGGGAAGAGAGAAATGAAAGAATTGTAGGGGTCAATTAGATGGGGTGAGGTATCACAGGAAGCTTTTCAGGCATCAAAAAAGAGGAAATGGAGAGGAGGCCAAGATGGCGATATAGCAGCAGGACATTCCAAGACACACAGGGTAAAATGGAGAGTTAGCAGAGGGGAAATCGGGTCCAATTTCAAGGATTATGGAGCAATCCTGTGTATCCTAGTAGATGGAAGTATCATTGACTAAACAGAAAACATGGAAATCTGAGCTTTTGCTGGGAGATTATTTTAGCTGAGTCTTTAACACGTTAAATCTGAGGAGTTCAGAGACATCCAAATGGCTCTTTGAATGAGTAGAAAGTTAAAGAACTATGAGTTGATTAGAAATTGCTGGATCATTGGGGCCAGCGCTGTGGTGTAGCGGGTTAACACCCTGGCCTGAAGCACCGACATCCCATATGGGCGCCGGCTCGAGACCTGGCTGCTCCACTTCTGATCCAGCTCTCTGCTATGGCCTGGGAAAGCAGTAGAAGAAGGTGCAAGTCGTTGTGCCTCTGCACCTATGTGTGAGACCCAAAAGAAGCTCCTGGCTCCTGGCTTCATATTGGTGCAGCTCTGGCCTTTGTGGCCAATTGGGGAGTGAATCATCGGATGGAAGACTTTCTCTCTACCCCTCTCTCTTTGCTTCTTCTCTGTGTAACTCCTTCAAATAAATAAATCTTTTAAAAAAAAAGATATTGCTGGGTCCTTAGGGAATACTGTTTAGTCCTTCTATCCCCATGATAATATATTCTTAGCAAGTTGCTAAAAATATTTTTAAAGCAAAATATATGTACAAATAGAAATCATTCAATATATAAATGCAATAATTATAGCAGTCATTTAAGTGGTAGATCAGGAATTATTCAGATGGGTTAAATTTGCATAAGCCACTAAAACTTTTTAGAGATATAGGGAACACCACATGAGAGATTCATGCACAATAGATACTCCATGCAAGTATACAGGAAAAAGACAAATGAAGAGGATTCCCTTCAAGACCAGGTCTCATAGAACCCAAATGAACTAGAGCAGAACAATGCCACATGGGTGTAATAGAGAGAAATAAAATATGTGGAGTTCGAACATGAGTGAGTGACAGAGGTAATTAAGAGTGCTTATTTTAGGGGCTGAGGCTGTGGTATAGCGGGTAAAGCCACTGCCTGCAGTGCACTGTGGCACAGCAGGTTAACACCCTGGCCTGAAAGGCCCACATCCCATATGGGTGCCGGTTAGAGTCCCAGCCGCTCCACTTCAAATCCAGCTCTCTTCCTTGGCCTGGGCAAGCAGTAGAGGATGGCCCAAGCCCTTGGGCCCCCTGCACCCATGTGGGAGACCTGGAGGAAGCTCCTGTCTCCTGGCTTTGGATTGGCACAGCTCCGGCCATTGCATTCATCTGGGGAGTGAACCAGTAGATGGAAGATCCCTCTCTCTCTGCTTCTGCCTATCTGTAACTCTGCCTTTCAAATAAATAAATAAATCTTTAAAATTTTCTATCTATCTATCTAACTATCTATGAGTGCTTATTTAAAAAATTAATTTGATTGATTTCTACTTACAGGCAATAATTGTATTTGAAAACAGAGGAGTTGAAAATCCAATCAAGGGGTCAGCACTGTGGTATACTGGATAAAGCTGCTGCCTGTAGTTCTGGCATCCCATACGGGTGCCTGTTCTAGTCCAGGCTGCTCCACTTACAATCCAGCTCTCTGCATGGATGGGCTGGGAAAGCAGTTGAAGATGGGCCAAGTCCATCTTCTACTGCAACCTCATGGGAGACTCAAAAGAAGCTCCTGGCTCTGGCTTCTGATGGGCTCAGCTTTGGCTGCTGAACAAGCAGATGGAAGATATATTCTTTATCTCTCTCTCTCTCTCTCTCTCTCTCTCTCTCTCTCTCTCTGCCTCTGCTTCTGCCTCTGCCTCTGCCTCTGTAACTCTGCCTTTCAAATAAATAAATAAATATTTACCAAGGGAAAAAAAAGAAAATCCAATGAAAAGTGATGTCAGAGGTAGAGAAAGATGGTGGCTGTATTCAGCTCCAGTAACCATCTTCCCACAGAAACAACAATTTGAACAGCAATTGATGTGCCAAATCATCATCACAAGAGCTATGGAGGACAAGTGAAAGACAGCAGTGCCTGGTTTTAGTATAAGGAAAGTTGCATTGAAGATAGCAGGAAGTAAAGAGTTGTTCATTTTGCCCTTCACCCAGTTCCAAGGAGCACATTATAAGGAGAGAGATACCCTCTTCTTCGGGAGGGACAGAGAATTATATCCTATCCCAAGACTTGATTCCCATTCAGGTCCACAACAATAAAATTCAGAGTCAAACAGGGTCCCTTGGCCCTTGCCATCAGACCCATATCTGCAGACAAATTATTTGGTCTTTTCATAGGTGGCCAGAGAACAACTTCAGACACACATCTCCCAACATCCAGCAGAAAATAGAGCAAGACTCCTTTCTTTATGGTTTACAGAAGATGCAAAGAAAGTAGAATCTTCTCTAAGTTAACTTCCCCAAATTCACAGATATACTTTATGTTTACTTCCAAATGTTTTACCTAAAGATTTTTCCTTAAAATTCTGAAATGCAATATGCCATAAAGTCCTAATTTTATCGTTTTACAGATGGAGAAACTCTTGGTATATTCACTTACTGAAGAGTTTACTATTGCCCCAAGGTTTTGAGTGTCACCTCTGTCAAAAGGTTGTATATATGTGGGATCTTCCTTGGGCTCTCTCAGTTACTCCACTGTACAACTCTGAATCAATCCAATGCTACAGCCATATCTAGTGAAGCAGATGTCACCACTTTATTGTTGTTCTTATGTACCTGATATTGTGTTTCTGTGTTTACTCTGCAACAGATATCTTCTCCAATGAATAAAATACAAGCAGAATTTCTTAAACTTAGCCACTTATTCTTCCATTTGAATGTTACAGTATAATTGTCTTAGTCTATAAAAACTCCTATTGGGAACCAAATCTTTACTTATCAATAGTAACCTTGAATAAAAATGGCCTCAACATTCCAATTAAAAGATACATGCTGGTTGAATGGATTAAAAAACAAGACCTGCCTATTTGCTGCCTACTAGAAACATAACTCACTAACAAAGAAACACACAGAATGAAAGTGAAAGGATGGAAAAAGATATTCCATGCTAAAGGAAAGCAGAAACAAGCAGGTGTAGCCACATTATTATCAGACAAAATAGACTTTAACAAAAAATACTGTTCAAAGAGAAAAAGAAGGGCACTTTGTAATGATTAAGAGATCAATTTAACAGGAAGATGTAACTATAATAAATGTATATGCACCCAATACCAGGGTGTCCATCTAATTAAAACAAATATTAATACATCTATGGGAGACATAGACTTCAATATAATAGCAATAGGGGACTTAAATGCCCTATTTTCATCAATGTACAGATCATCTAGACAGAAAATCAACAAAGAAACAACAAAACTAATTTACACTATGGACCAAATGGAACAAACTGATATCTGCAGAATCTTTCATCACACAGTTGCAGAATATGCATTCTTTTCATCAGTGCATGGAACTTTCTCTAGGATAGATCATATGCTAGGTCATAAAGTAAGTCTTGGGAAATTCCAAAAACTGAAATCATACCATGCATCTTCTCTGACCAAAACAAAGAAAAACTAACAAGTATCTCCATTAATGCCTAAAAACAAACAGAGCAATTCAAGAAACAAGAACAAGGAAGGAAACATGACACCCCCAGAAAGAACACAAAGACACTTCAATACTAGAATGTGAAAATGAAGAGATTGAAGAAATGCCAGAAATGGAACTGAAAAATCGATTATAGGATTACTTAGACATAATCAGAAACAAATCAAAGAACTAAAGAAATCCATACATGACACGAACGAAAACTGTTCCTATGAAATGGAGATTTTAAAGAGAAATCAAAATGAAATATTGGAAATGAGGTATTCAATAGAATAAATAAAAAACACAATGGAAAGCATTAACAACAGACTCTGTGAAGCAAAAGAAAGAATATCTGAGTTGAAAGACAAATCTCTGGAAATTTTATAGTCAAACCAAAAAAAGAAGAAATTAGAGAACTTAAAAAAAAAGTGTTAGAGCTTTATGGGATACTATCATACAACCCAACATGTGAGTCTAGGAGCTCCTGAAAGCATGGAAAGAGAGAATTAATTAGAAAGCCTTTTCAGTGGGGGCCAGCACCGTGGCTTACTTGGTTAATCCTCCGCCTGTGGCGCCAGCATCCCATATGGGCCCTGGGTTCTAGTCCTGGTTACTCCTCTTCCAGTTCAGCTCTCTGCTGTGGCCAGGGAAGGCAGTGGAGGATGGCCCAAGTGCTTGGGCCCCTGCACCCACATGGGAGACCAGGAGGAAGCACCTGGCTCCTGGCCTCGGATAGGTATAGATCCGGCTGTAGCAGCCATTTGGGGAGTGAACAAATGGAAGGAAGACCTTTTTCTCTGTCTTTCTCTTTCACTGTCTAACTCTGTCAAATAAAAAAAGAAAGCCTATTCAGTGAAAAAATTACAGAATACCTCCATAATTTGGAGAAAAAAAGGGAGGTACAAAGAATAGGAAGCATATAGAACTCCTAATAGACATGGCCAGAAAGGATCTTCACCAGGACTCATTGTAATCAAACTCTCCATAGTAAAACATAAAGAAAAGATTCTAAAATGTGCATGAGAGAGACACCAATTACTTTCAGAGGATCTCCAATTAGACTCATAGCTGATTTATCATCAGAGACCCTATGGGCTAGGAGACAATGGCAAGAAATATTCTAAGTCTTAAGAGAAAAAAAAAACGTCAACCCAGAATATGATACCCAGCTCTCATTTTTGAATGAAGGTGAAATAAAGACATTCCATAACAAACAGAAATTGAAAGATTTTTTACCACTTGTCCAGCCTTAAAAAGATGCTTAAGGATGTGCTACACCCAGAAAGAAAAATAGTCATCAGTATGAAAGAAGGTGAAGGCAGAAAATCCCCCACTAAAGGTACAAAGGAAATCCAAAGTAAACAATAGGAATATTTAAGGAAAAATGGCAGGGCCATCATTACTTATCAATGGTCACTTTGAATATATATCCTCAACTCTCCAGTTAAAAAATACAGACTAGCAGAATGGATTCAAAAACAAAACCCACCTTTTTGCTGTCTACAAGAAACACATCACCCCAACAAAGTTACATGCAGACTGAAAGTGAAAGGAAGGAAAATGTATTTCATTATAACAGAAACCAAAAAGGAGCTGGGGTAGTCATTCTAATATTAGACAAAATCAACTTTAACACAAAAACTTTGAAAAATACAAAGAAGACCACTATGTAATGATTAAGAGATCAATTCAACAGGAAGATATGTCTAATATATAGATATATGCACCAAATTACAGGACACCTAGCTATTTAAAAGAAATGTTAGTGCATTTAAAGGGAGACATAGACTCCAATATAGTAGTAATTGGGGGCTCCAATGCCCTACTATCAGCAATAGACAGATTGATCAGACAGAAAATCAGCAAACAAACAAACAAACAAACAAAAAACAGTTAATCAAACAATGGACCAAATAGATTAATGGATATCTACAGAACTTTTCATCCTACAGTTGAAGAATACACATTCTTCTCACCAGTGTATGGAACTTACTCTAGGATTGACCACATGGTAGGCCATATAGCAAATCTTGGCAAATTAAAAAAATGAAATCATACCACGTAATTTCTCAGACCACAATGGAATGAAGCTGGAAATCAACAACTCAAGAATCTCTAGAACATATGCAAACACACTGAGACTGAACAACATGTTCCTGAATTAACAGTGAGTCATAGAAGAAATCAAAAGGGAAATAAAAAAAAATTCCTGGAGACAATTGTAAATGACAATACAACACACCAAAATTTGTGGGATACGGCAAAAGCAGTTTTAAGAGGAAATTTATAGCAATTGGTGCCTGAATTAAGAAACTAGAAAGGTGCCAAATATGCACCACAAGGATCTAGAAAAACAACAGCAAAGCAAACCCAAAACTAATAGGAGAAAAGAAATAATTAAAAATAAAGAAGAAATCAATAAAATTGAAACAAAAATACAAAAGATCTGCATATCACAGAGTTGTTTTCTTTTGAAAAATAAACAAAATCCACACATCATTGGTCCAACTAATCAAAAAAAATAGGGAGAAGACCATGTCAATAAAATCAGAGATAAAAGAGGAAATGTAACAGGTATCATAGAAATAAAAAGAATAATCAGAAACAACTACAAAGAGCTGTATGCCAACAAATTAGGAAACCTAGAAGAAATGCATAAATTCCTAGATGCATAAAATCTACCTAAATTGATCCATGAAGACATAGAAAACCTAAACAGACCAATAACGAAGATGGAAATTGAATCAGTAGTAAAGACCCTCCATAAAAAGCCTAGGACTGTATGTCTTCACTGCTGGATTTTACCAGACATTTAAAGAAGAACTAATTCCAATTCTGCTCAAGCTATTCTGAACAATTGAAAGGAAGGAAATCCTCCCAAACAACTTCTATTAAGCCAGCATGACCTTAATTCCTAAACCTGAAAAAGATACAATAGAGAAAGAGAACTACAGACCAATTTCCCTGATGAACATAGCCACAAAAATCCTCAACAAAATACTAGCCAATTGAATCCAAGAACACATCTGAAAGATCATTCACTTGGACAAAGTGAGATATATCCCAGGTATGCATGGGTGGTTCAATATTTGCAAATCAATAAATGTGATACATCACATTAACAAATTGAAGAATGAAAACCATATGATTATCTCAATAGATGCAGACAAAGCATTTGGTAAAATATAACACCCTTTAATGATAAAAACTTTAAGCAAATTGGGTATATAAAGGAACATTCCTCAATACAATCAATGCAACTTTAGACAAACTCATGGCTAGCATACTAGTGAATGAGGAAAAGCTGGAAGCATTCCCATTGAGATCTGGAACCAGACAAGGATACCCACTCTCACCATTACTATTCAATATAGTCCTGGAAGCTTCAGCCAGAGTCATTAGGCATGAAAAAGAAATTATAGGGATGCAAATTGGAAAGGAGGCAGTAAAATATCCCTATTTGCAGAAGACATGATTCTATATATAGGGGATCCAAAAGACTGCACTAGGACTATTGGAACTACTCAAAGAAGAGTTTGATAAACTGGCAGTATATAAAATAAACACAAAAATCAAATGCTGGTAAGGATGTGGGGAAAAGGGTACCCTAACCCACTGTTGCTTGGAATGTAAATTGTTTCAGCCACTGTTTAAGACAGTATGGAGGCCGGCACTGTGGCTCACTAGGCTAATCCTCTGCCTGTGGCACCAGTACCCTGGGGTTCTAGTCCCGGTTGGGGTGGTGGATTCTGTCCTGGTTGCTCCTCTTCCAGTCCAGCTCTCTGCTGTGGCCCAGGAAATCAGTAGAGGATGGCCCAAGTGCTTGGGCCCCTGCACCTGCATGGGAGACCAGGAGGAAGCACCTAGCTCCTGGCTTCGGATCGGAGCAGCACCCCTGCAGCAGTGCGCCAGCCGTAGAGGCCATTTGGGGGGTGAGTCAACAGAAGGAAGACCTTTCTCTCTCTCTCTCTCTCTCTCTCTCACACACACACACACACACACACACACACTGTCTAACTCTGCCTGTCCAAAAAATAAAAACAAAAACAGTATTGAGATACCTCAGCAATCTCAATATAGACCTACCATATGACCCAGCCCTTAAGGTATTCGGATTTGGCTGAAGAGCCCATGAGAGTATTTTAGGCATGGAAAGCCAAGACACTCTGGAAAAAAAAGAAGACCTAAATGAAAGATCTCTGTGAGTGAGATCCCAGTGGAAAAAATGGGGCCATCAAAGAAGGAGGTACCTTTCTCTGAAGAGAGGAGAGAACTTCCACTTTGACTATGACCTTGTTGGAATAAGATCGAAGTTGGCGAACCCTAAAGGCTTCCATAGCTTTGGCAACTCGTGATAAGAGCCTAGGGAGATTTCTGACGCCATAAACAAGAGTGTCAAATTGTTAAGTCAACAACAGGAGTCACTGTGTACTTACGTCTCTTGTGGGATTTGTCCTTAATGTGTTGTCCAATGTGAAGTAATGCTATAACTAGTACTGAAGCAGTATTTTTACACTTTGTGTTTCTGTGTGGGTGCAAACTGATGAAATCTTTACTTACGATATATACTGAATCGATCTTCGGTATATAAAGATAATTGAAAATTTAAAAAAAACTGTTTTAAATTGGACATTGCATAGAAAATTAATCAATTTTTAAAAAATATCATGTAGGATCTCTGTCCTTAATGTGCTATACATTGTGATTTAATGCTATAACTAGTACTCAAACAGTATGTTTCACTTTGTGTTTCTATGTGGGTGCAAACTGTTGAAATCTTTACTTAATATATACTAAATTGATCTTCTGTATATAAAGAGAATTGAAAATGAATCTTGATGTGAATGGAAGGGGAGAGGGAGGGGGAGAGGGGAGGGTTGCGGGTGGGAGGGAAGTTATGGGGAGGGGAAGCCATTGTAATCCATAAACTGTACTTTGGAAATTTATATTCATTAAATAAAAGTTTTAAAAAAAGAAAAAGAAAATAGATTTCAGGAAAATACAAAGTTTAATAATCTGAAAAAAATAGATATTAGTAAAAAGTAATAATAGAAATAGGAGAGTGAATAGGAAGAAGGGTGGGAGTGTGGGTGGGAGGGAGGGTGTGGTGGGAAAAATCACTATGTTCCTAAAGTTGTATTGATGAAATGCATGAAGTTAAATAAAAGGTTTCTGGGGTAAAAACATTTTAAAAATACAAAAAAGACCCCTACCTTACACCTTATAGAATAATCCACTGGCGGCTGGGGCACTGTGGTATAAAGCTGCCACCTACAGTGCTGGCATCCCAAATGGGTGCTGGTTAAAGACCCAGATACTTCATTTCCAATCCAGCTCTCAGCTGTGGCCTGGGAAAGCAGTGGAAAATGGCCCAAGCTCTTGGGCCCCTGCACCCGCTTGGGAGACCTGCATGGCTCCTGGCTTTGGATTGCCACAGCTCCAGCCATTGTGGCCAATTTTGAGTGAACCAGTAGATGGAAGACTCTCTCTCTCTCTCTCTCTCTCTCCCTCCCTCCCTCCCTCCCTCCCTCTCTCCTTCTCTCCCTCTCTCCCTTCCTCTCCTTCTCTCTCTGGAACTCTGACTTTCAAATAAATAAATAAATCTTAAAAAAATGAAAAATCCACTTAACATGGATCAAAAACCTAAATCTATGACTTTATATCATCAAATTACTGAAGAACACTGGGGAAACTGCAAGACACTGGCAAAGGCAAAGACTTCTTGGAAAAGATCCCAGAAGTACAAGATGAAGCTGAGAAACATCTGCACTGTCAAAGAAACACCCAGCAAAATGAAGAGACAACCAACGGAATGGGAAGAGATATTTGCAAACCAGAAAACTGTTAAGGGATTAATATTCAGAATCTATAAAGAGCTGAAGAAACTCAACAACAACAAAGCAAACAATCCAGTTAAGAAATGAGCCACAGACTTGAACAGACATTGTTCAAAATAAGAAATTCAAATGGCCAACAGACATGAAAAAATGCTCAGGATCACTAGCTATCAGGGAATGCAAATCAAAACCACAATGAGGTTTCACCATACCTGTTAGATTGGCTTTCATACAGAAATCAACAAACAACACATGCTGGCAAGGATGTGGGGGATAAATTATCTTGGTCCTTGTTGGGAATGTATACTGGTCTAGCCACTCTGGAAGACAGTATGGAGATACCTCAGGAATCAGAATATAGACCTACCATATGTTCCAGCAATCCCACTCCTTGGAATTTACCCAAACAAAATAAAATCAGCATATGAAGGAGTTATCTTTACCCCAAATTTTATTGCAACTCAAATCATAATGGATAAGATAAGGAATCAACACAGATGTCCATCAACTGATGACTGCATAAAGAAATCGTGGCATATATACATTATGGAATACTACTCAGTGATTTAAAAAATGAAATCCTGTGTTTTGCAACAAAATGGATGCAACTGGAAACCATTATACTTAGTGAAATAAGCCAGGCCCATAAAGACAGATACCACATGTTTAACCTGATCTGTGCTAACCAATAGAGTACCTAAAAAAGTAATCTATAGGAGTGAAATGGACATTTTGAAATTTGATGATGGTTTACAGCCCCTGTCGCTACCATTGAGGAACAGTTTTTTTTTTTCTTCATACTATTTGTTGAACTCTTTACTTAGTGTAGGGTTAGTCTTATGAGTAGAAAGTAAACTGAAAATAGAGCTTTATAAAAATTAATATGGGAATAGGAGAGGGAGGAGGAAGAAGGATGGGAACAAGGGCAGGAGGGATTTTAGGGTAGGAAGTATAATTATGTTCCTAAATCTATATACCTTAAATAAAACTGAAAAAATGTTTCTAAAAAGTCCTATTGGAATTTTGAGTGGGATTGTATTGTATTAACTTTGTGCATTAATCTGTGGGAGAAGAAACACTTTTAAAATAGTTGAGTTCCATGCCATTTTGGTGACTGACCTGGTACAGCTTGCAAATGGTCCGCAAGACGCAGACGACGCGCAAGTTGATGGGCAGCAAGGCACTGCGCAAGCAGCTGACCACCAAGGCGGCCCACAAGAGCGCGCCGGCCACGGGCGGCGTGAGGAAGCCGCACCGCTACTGGCCTGGCACAGTGGCACTGCGCAAGATCCAGCGCTACCAGAAGTTGACCAAGCTGCTGATCTGCAAGCTGCTGTTCCAGCGCCTGGTGCGCGAGATCGTACAGGACTTCAAGACCAACCTGCGCCTCCAGAGCTTGGCCGTCATGGCGCTGCAGGAAGCGAGCGAGGCCTACCTGGTGGGCCTGTTCAAGGACACCAACCTGTGTGCCATCCACGCCAAGCGCGTCACCATCATGCCCAAGGACATCCAGCTCGCGTGCCTAAGTGTCCCGCTCGGCTCAGCTCCAACCCCCCCCCCCCCATCAAAGGCTCTTCTAAGAGCCATAAAAAAAAATTAAAAAAAAAATAGTTGAGTTCTCTATAGCAACATATTCAACTCCCAACTTATTCAAGTTTTCTTTTGCCTTTAAACATTTCTTCATAAACTATTTTTACATCATTTGATAGATTTATTACTAGGTAATTTCTAAAATCAAATGTTTTTATATTTCTAAATTTGTTATTACTATTATAGGAATCATAATACTGTTTTTATCTATAAACATGCTGAATATTCATAGTTTATTATTTGTATTGGATCTTCTGTTTATACAGATATTATTATAAATAATGAAAAGTTTGCCTCATTCTTTCCCATCTTTACACATCTTATTTCATTTCTTTGGCTAGGAGCAATAATATTAGGCAACTTTGCCTTTTTCACATTAATGGAATTTCTTCTAATGCTATTTCATATCTGTTCGTGTACTATTTCTTTCAGATCTCTGAATGAAAAAGGATGCTCCTCTTTTTTTTTTTTCCACAGGCAGAGTGGATAGTGAGAGAGAGACAGAGAGAAAGGTCTTCCTTTTTGCCATTGGTTCACCCTCCAATGACCGCTGCAGCCAGCGCATCTCGCTGATCCGAAGCCAGGAGCCAGGTGCTTCTCCTGGTCTCCCATGCGGGTACAGGGCCCAAGGGCCTGGGCCATCCTCCACTGCCTTCCTGGGCCATAGCAGAGAGCTGGCCTGGAAGAGGGGCAACCGGGATAGAATCCGGCGCCCCGACTGGGACTAGAACCCAGTGTGCCAGTGCCGCAAGGCGGAGGATTAGCCTGTTAAGCCACGGCGCTGGCCGGATGCTCCTCTTAATTTTTAGCTTTATGAGATTTTATGTCATGGATGATTTATTTCATCACAATTCCTTTTACACATCTTTTGAGATACTGTATATTTAATATTATCTATATATTTCATACATTTTATGACTGTAAGTTTCATAGCTATAGTTTTAGTCTGTTAATACAGTACTTTATATAAATAAGTTCTGAAATAGAACTGCCTGCCCTCTCTTCTTGGAGAAACCATGACATATACTGCTCGGTGGGTTTTATGCTGATATTTGATTCAGCATGCTTATATTTATTTATATTAGTGATTGGTCTGTACCTTTTGTCCATTTTCCTTTTCTGGGGTACTGGATTAATTTATCAGGGTTGCTGTAACAAAGAATCACAAATTTTATGGTTTAAAACAGCACAATTTTATCTTATGTTTGTGCAAGTCAGAAGCTGATTCTGGGTCTCCCTAGAGGGCCCTAGGGGAGGGCCCACTTTCGTGCCCTTCCCAACTTCTATATTCTTTGACTGATGGCACCCTTCCATTTTCAAAGCTAACCCAGGGTGATGGAGAGTCTTCATCATATCACATCACTCTGACCTATAGTTCTGTCTCCTTCATCTACTTTTAGGGACCTTGTGATTACATTGGCTCCACTTGGACAATGTAGGACACTCGCCTTATATAAACTCAGCCAATTAGAAACCTTAATTCTACCTGCTATTTTAATGCCCTTGCCACCATAGTCCAATGATTAAGACATAAATATCTTTGGGAGGCCATTATTCTGTCTACTACAAGGATCAATGACATAATAGCATTAAAATAAGTTGAGACACTTTCTCTTCTATGAAGCATTTGGTACAAGTTAAAGGTCATTTGATTTTTAAAGTCTAAAAAAACCCTCACTTTATCCCCTCCGCCAGCACTGTTAAGATATAATTAACAAAATCTGTCAGCTCTCAGGCCACACTTATCTCAAGCATCTAAGTCTCCACCGAAAGCAGACAGTCCACTTAATATAGAGCCATAGTGTAACAAGAAAAAACACCACAGTGAAGAAACCAAATAGCTCCAACATGCCATACAACAAACGCAAAAACCGAGGTAACAAGAACAAGGAAGACACTATGATGCCCCCAAATGAAAAAGACACCCCAATTCAAGATCATGAAGATGATGAGATAGAAGAAATGCAAGAAGCAGATCTCAAAAAATTGATAAGAACATTAAGAAGTTCTCAAAAACAAATTCTTGAACTACAGAAATCCTTAATGGACAAGATAGAAAATCTCTCTCGTGAAAATGAAATATTAAGGAGGAATCAAAATGAAATGAAACAATTAGTAGAACATGAAACTGTGGTAGTGACAAAAAACCACAATGAAATGAAGAACTCAATAGATCAAATGACAAACACATTAGAGAGCCTTAAAAACAGAATGGGCAAAGCAGAAGAGAGAATATCAGACTTAGAAGACAGAGAACAGGAAAGGAAACAGGCAAACCAAAGAAAAGAAGAAGAAATTAGAAATCTAAAAAATATTGTCGGGAATCTACAGGATACTATTAAAAAACCTAATATTCGGGTTCTAGGAGTTCCTGAAGGCATGGAGAGGAAGAAAGGATTAGAAGGCATTTTCAGTGAGATTCTAGCAGAAAATTTCCCAGGTTTGGAGAAGGACAGAGGCATCTTAGTACAGGAAGCTTATAGAACCCCTAATAAACATGACCAAAAGAGATCCTCACCACGACACATTGTAATCAAACTCACCACAGTGAAACATAAAGAAAAGATTCTAAAAGGTGCAAGAGAGAAACGTCAGATTACTCTCAGAGGATCTCCAATTAGACTCACAGCTGACTTATCAGAAACCCTACAAGCTAGAAGGGAATGGCGAGACATAGCCCAGGTACTAAGAGAGAAAAACTGCCAGCCCAGAATATTATATCCTGCAAAGCTCTCATTTGCGAATGAAGGTGAAATTAAGACTTTTCATAGCAAACAGAAACTGAAAGAATTTGTTGCCACTCAGCCTGCCCTGCAAAAGATGCTTAAAGATGTGTTACACACAGAAACACAGAAACATGGTCACCAATATGAAAGAAGGTAAAGGAAGGAAACCTCACAGCAAAAGATCATAGGAAGCTCAATTTCTCTTTGACATAGAATTAAACTCTGATGCTCTGTTAAAGCAATGTATTAAAGTAATCTAAAAACAAAAAGCAATTCAAATCAATTGGCAATCTACAAAAAGAGTTAAAGATTTTAAAAGCTATTATTAAAATTGCTATATTGGTCTATTATGCTATGTTATATGTGTGTACATATTGTATGTCCACATGGGAAAATTTTATTAAGAGTTTTATTTTAAATGGCTTACAGATAAGATTGTCCATAAATTTAAGCTGCTAAAATCAATCAAAGATGCATTTTAATTTGTGTGACTTGAATCTGTATATATTTAACTTGTATAACATGATGTTTTGATATAGATGCTATCAAGTAATTATTACAATAAAGCTAATGAACCTATTCTTTATTCACATGGTTACCCTTGTATGTATGCAGTACAAACACTCAACATTCACATGGTTACCCTTATATGTATGCAGTACGAACCCTCTTAGAAACTTTCAAGTATGCAATACATTATCAGTTACTGTAGTGACCATGTTGTACGTTAGGTCTCCAGAAGTTATTCACCTTATAACGAGTGTTTTCCTTTTTAGATCAAATCCTTCCATTTCCTTGACCCAGGCAACCAACATTCAATTTTATGCATTTGTGAGTTTGACTTCTTTAGATTTCAAATGACTGAGATCATGTAGCATTTGTCTTCCCGTATCTGGTTTATATTAATTACTTGGTATAATACCATCCAGGTCCACTATTTTGTCATCATTGGCAGGACTTCCTTCTTTTTTAGAATAGTGGAATAATAGTCACTACATACATATATATATATATATGTACACATACCACATTTTCTTTATCCATTCATCCACTTACAGAAACTTAAGTTGTTTCCTTAGCCTGTCTACTGTGAATAACGCTGTGAGCAGCATAGGAGTGCAGATATCTCTTCAAGATCTTGATTTCAGTTCCTTTGGATATGCACCAACAAGTAGGATGGCTATATTATGTAACTGTTCTAATTTTAGCTTGTTAAGGAACCTCCATGCTATTTTCCACATTGGCTATACCAATTTATAATTCCACCAACATTGTATAAGGGTTCACTTTTTTCCAAATTTTTTCCAACTTTGTTGTCATTGACTTTTTGATAACATCCATTCTAACAAATGTGAGGTGCCATTTCAGTGTGGTTAAAATAATTTTTTATTTTAACTTTTAATTAGTTTTTAACAGATTCAATTTGCTTTGAAGATACAACTCTAAGAACATAATGATATTCCCTTCCCCCTCCATCTCTCCCTCCCTTACTCCCTCCCCTTCTCCCTCCCCTTCTCTCCCTCAGTCTCTTCCTTTTCCCTTTTTTCCTTTTAATTTTTGAGGTAACATATTTTATGCAAAAAGGCTTAATAATTCACCAAATGAGAAGTCTAACAAATAAAAAGCAGAAAAGATCCTAGTTTAGTGGGAATATAGACAATGATTATAAATAATAATTGAATTGAAAAAAATGATCATTTCACCCACATACAGTAAATTTTAAAGTAATCACAGATCATTAAAACTATAGTAGTGAAACATTCTTAACCATTGGTTTAACAAAGGTATAAAAAAGTTATACAAAAACTATATTTTCAGCAATACTAATACACACAGATTTTTCTTTTTTCTTTCTTTTTTGTTTGCTTTCAAAATTTTAGCTCCAACATATACTTGAGAACAGATCATATTTTTCTTCTTGGGCCTGACTTATTTCACCCAAAATGATGTCTACCAGTTTTGTCAATTAAGCTGCAAATGGTGGAATTTCATTTTTAAGGCTGAATAATATTCCATTATGTGTATATACTATATTTTTTATCCATTCATCAGAGGATGGACACCTTGGTTGACTTCAAATTTTGTCTATTGTGAACAAGGCTGCTACAAACATGGTGGTGCAGGTATCCCTTTGACACATTGTGTTTAAGTCTTTTGGGTATAAACCCAATAGTGGGATTGCTGGATCAAAGGACAAGCCTATTTATAGTTTTGTAAGAAATCTCCACTCTGTTTTCCACAGTAACTGCACTAATTTACATTCCCAATAACAGTGTATAAGTGTTCCTCTTTCTTCATATCCATGCCAGCATTTGTAACTCTCTGTGATTTGGATTTTAGCTATTCCTACAGGGGTGAGGTGATATCTCACTGTGGTTTTGATTTGCATTTCCCTAATGGCTAGTAATGTTGGGCATCTTTTCATATATTTGTTAGCCATTTGTATTTATTCTTTTGAGAACTGTCTATTGAAGTCCTTTATCCGTTTCTCAACTGGGTTGGTGTGGGTTTTTTTGTTAGGTATTTTAAATTGCTGATATATTCAGGATATTAATCCTTTGTTGGGTGGCTTGCAAACATTATTTTCCACTCTGTTGGATGTCTCCTCACTCCATCGAAAATTATTTTTGCTGTGCAAAAGCTTCTGAGATTGCTATAGTCCCTTTTGTTTAGTTTTGCTTTTATTGTCAGTTCTTGGGGGTCTTGTCCAAGAAGTCATTCCTTATATCAATGATCTGAAGTGTTTCCCCTACATTTTCTTCTAGTAACTTCACAGTCTCAGGTCTTAAAGTTAGGTCTTTGATTCATCTTCAGTTGACTTTTGTATACAATGAGGGGCATGGATCTAATTTCATTCATATCCAGCATATATTATATATATATATGTATATATATACATATACACACACACACATATATGTATATATGCTGTTTTGCCAGCACTATTTGTTGAAGAGACTATTTTACCCCACTGTATGGTCCAGGCACTTCTGTTAAAAATCAGATGGATATATGCTTATGGAGTAATTTCTGGGATCTTTATTCTGTTCCATTGATCTCTGTATCAGTTTTTATGCCAGTATCATTCTGTTTTAATAGTATAACTTTGTATTATGCTTTGAAGTCAGCTGTGATGCCTGACTATGATGCCTCCAGCTTGATTTTTCTTGTGCAAGATCACTTTGCCTGTTATTTTCTGTTTCTGTATTAACTTTAGAGTTACTTTTTCTTTTTTTTTAACCTTTCTTTTTTTTAACTTTTATTTAATGAATATAAATTTCCAATGTACAGCTTATGGATTACAATGGCTTCCCCCTCCCATAACTACCCTCCCACCGGCAACCCTCCCCTCTTCCCCTCTCTCTCCCCTTCCATTCACATCAAAATTCATTTTCAATTCTCTTTATATACAGAAGATCAATTTAGTATAAAGGTTTCAACAGTTTGCACCCACAAAGAAACACAAAGTGAAACATACTGTTTGAGTACTAGTTATAGCATTAAATCAAAATGTACAGCACATTAAGGACAGAGATCCCACATGAGGAGCAAGTGCACAGTGGCTCCTGTTGTTGACCCAACAAATTGACACTCTAGTTTATGGCGCCAGTAACCACCCTAGGCTGTCGTCATGAGTTGCCAAGGCTATGGAAGCCTTCCAAGTTTGCCGACTCTGATCATATTTAGACAAGGTCATAAAAGACAGAGTGAGGATAGTAACCAATGATCCTAAGAGTGGCATTTACCAGGTTTGAACAATTATACAGCATTAAGTGGGGAAGAGGACCATCAGTACACACAGGTTGGGAGTAGAGCCATTGGAGGTAGAGTAGAGGTTATGATTACAAAGGAATGAGGACCAAGTGCACTAAACAGGGCCTAGAACAAAGGATAGAGTCATTATTAGAGGAGCTAAGAAAGGTGCTGGCTAAGCTACAATTAAGTTTTCTGATTGAGAGGCAAATAGAACCTGACAGAAGGGGCTTGATAATAATCTGTTGGGCTTTAGGCCTTGTAAGTTAAGAGGCCCAGACGTATCTATCTCTTCACATGGGGTATATCCTAAGGGAGGTGTGAACCTCCTAGGAGAAGGCACTCTGTTGACTTTCATTACTTGGCTGGCCTGGGAAGAGAGCTGGCCTGGTAAAGGCAGGGGGAATCTCTAACAAGAAATTTACAGTTCTGCCTGCAATGTTGCTGACACTACTTGACCATCCCCTCAGCTGCAGTGGTCACTTTGGAAGTTGGGCTGAGTGAAGGGCTTTTCAGCTTAGAGCCAATAAGATCTGTGGCTCTGACCTGGGCATCCTTCGACTCCAGGGCAGGTCCATGTCCAGTGATCCAACTCTTGGCAGAGCTGCCAGGGCTCTTCACAAGCTGACTTCTGCTGAAGCCCAGGCTTACCACATTGAAAGCCACTGCAGTGGACTGGCCTGTTGGGTCTCCTTGAGGGCAGATCCCTGTACAGATCAGCCATCAATAGGCCTGCCACCCATTGCTTCTGATGCCTAGCTTTCTTTTCCTCCTGGTTTGTGTTAAAGCAGACCAGAGGATGCAAGTCAAGGGAGTACCCAAGTCCCATCTCTAATCTTCGGTGGCCTGAACTACAAGTCTATAGTCACAGGCATGTACTGTAGTAGTTTTTCTAAGGTAGACAATGCCCATGAGGAAAGTTATATTCTCACTTTAAAACTTTCTTTCCCCTTGGTCTGAAAGGGAGGTTTTTTTCTACTTACTGCTTACTTCGCTGATGGCGAAGTGAATCTAGCTATGAGATTATTATTTAAGTTCTTATTTTGGCTATGCTATTACAGAAAAATGTTAGCCATCTCTTTTATAAGGTCTAAAGATTGAATTGTGCATCCTACAGATTCCTTCATAATAGAATTAGTTTCCTACCTTGAAGAGAATAGAGAAATGAAAGAACAAGTTGGGCTTAGAATAGAGAAATGAGGGAGCAAGTCCTAGATCGCTTGCTGACAATAGCAATATCACATGAATACTTAGCAAACCGTTTCAACCATTAGATAACAACTTAAGAAAACATTTACCAGAAGGTCCAATGCCTTCTATAAATTTTAAGAATCATGTATTTGAAAACACCTCTTAAATATCTAACATGGTGTAGTTTGTTTAACCAGTAAACTTAAGCACAACCATCTAAAATGTTTTTAGTTTCTTTCTACCAACAAGTTTAAAACATATGATACACAGATTCAGGTCCCACAAATTAAAATGTATCTTTGATTGATTTTAGCAGCTTAAATTTATGGACAATCTTACCTATAAGCCATTTAAAATAAAACTCAATAAAATTTCCCCATGTGGACATACAATATGTACACACATATGACATAGCATAATAGACCAATATAGCAATTTTAATAATAGCTTTTAAAATCTTTAACTCTTTTTGTCGATTGCCCATTGATTTGAATTGCTTTTTGTTTTTAGTAACCTCAGTTAACCATACTTTCTCTCAGTTGGTACTGTTAATACATTATTGGCTTCATCTGTTTACAGAGCCATCCCAAAGTACTGAATACAATAGAAATGGTTGGAAAAAGTTCATAGGAATCTATAGGAGGACAGCTAAACACAGAACCAACAACACTTTAGCTTTACGAGCAGCAAATCATATATAACTGTGGATGACAAAAGACTTTAAGTCGCCATGTTTAAAATTATAAACTCATCAACCAACAAGAGGCACTTGTTTACTTCACAGTATTTTTGAAAGCACCTGTAGGATTTTACAAGTATTTAACCCTTTAGGCTTTCTCATTAAGATAACTATCATGTCTAGTAACACAAGATCATTAGACTTTTTAAGTTTTGTACCACATCACATCTTGACAGTACTTCTAATATAATCCGAATAGCCTGATTAGTTGGTGTCTCTATATAATATGAGAGACATAGGTCCTTCGATTTTTTCAGTTGGGCCCAAACTGGAAAAACCAAAGTCCAGGATTTACTGGAAATTTTAGAGTCCAGATTGTTTGAAACTTTGATTTTTGAATGCCTGTCAAGAATGCCAAGAAGGCTCAAAATCCAAAATATCTGTTTGAAATAAGATTCCTTAAAATCATGACATAACATAGACCAAATTTGATCATTGTTACAAGGTGATTATTCAAATCTTTGAAAAGAAGCACATATTTAAATAACCCATAGCTCTTAATAAAAATTCAGCTGTTTTTGAACAATTAGAATTTAACAGACATCAAGAGAATATAATAGATTACTTTAACACATTGCTTTAACAGAGCATCAGAATTTAATTCTATGTCAAAGAGAAATTGAGCTTCCTATGATCTTTTGCTGTGAGGTTTCCTTCCTTTACCTTCTTTCATATTGGTGACCATGTTTCTGTGTTTCTGTGTGTAACACATCTTTAAGCATCTTTTGCAGGGCAGGACGAGTGGCAACAAATTCTTTCAGTTTCTGTTTGCTATGAAAAGTCTTAATTTCACCTTCATTCACAAATGAGAGCTTTGCAGGATATAATATTCTGAGCTGGCAGTTTTTCTCTCTTAGTACCTGGGCTATGTCTCGCCATTCCCTTCTAGCTTGTAGGGTTTCTGATGAGAAGTCTGCTGTGAGTCTAATTGAGATCCTCTAAGAGTAATCTGACGTTTCTCTCTTGCACCTTTTAGAATCTTTTCTTTATGCTTCACTGTGGTGAGTTTGATTACAACGTGTCGTGGTGAGGATCTCTTTTGGTCATGTTTATTAGGGGTTCTATGAGCTTCCTGTACTAAGATGCCTCTGTCCTTCTCCAAACCTGGGAAATTTTCTGCTAGTATCTCACTGAAAATGCCTTCTAATCCTTTCTCCCTCTCCATGCCTTCAGGAACTCCTAGAACCCAAATGTTAGGTTTTTTAATAGTATCCTGTAGATTCCTGACAATATTTTTTAGATTTCAATTTCTTCTTCTTTTCTTTGGTTTGCCTGTTTCCTTTCCTGTTCTCTGTCTTCTAAGTCTGATATTCTCTCTTCTGCTTCACCCATTCTGTTTTTAAGGCTCTCTAATGTGTTTGTCATTTGATCTATTGAATTCTTCATTTCGTTATGATTTCTCGTCACTATCACAGTTTCTTGTTCTACTAGTTGTTTCATTTCATTTTGATTCCTCTTTAATATTTCATTTTCACGAGAGAGATTTTCTATCTTGTCCATTAAGGATTTCTGTAGTTCAAGAATTTGTTTCTGAGAACTTCTTAATGATTTTACCAATCTTTTGAGATCCGCTTCTTGCATTTCTTCGATCTCATCATCTTCATAATCTTGAATTGGGGTGTCTTTTTCATTTGGGGGCGTCATAGTGTCTTCCTTATTCTTGTTACCTTGGGTTTTGCGTTTGTTGTATGGCATGTTGGAGCTATTTGGTTTCTTCACTGTGGTGTTTTTTCTTGTTACACTATGGCTCTATATTAAGTGGACTGTCTGCTTTTGGTGGAGCCTTAGAGGCTTGAGATGAGTGTGGCCTGAGAGCTGTGTTTGGTTCCTCAGGGTTGAGGGTATGTCAAAGATGACACTCCCAGGTTAGGCGTGGTAAATCTCTCTTTCTTTATTTCTTTCTTTTTCTTTTTTCTTTCTTTCTTCTTCTTCTTTTTTTTTTTTTTTGATTCAAAATGGAAGTAATTCCGCACAGCTGAACGTAATTGGAGGTAGTTAGCAGGCAGATGATATACCCACAGGAGCCAGAGATTGGAAGCTCTTTCCCAAGGACCACACAGGGAATCTCTGCTGCCCTCAGTGTGGGCTCCAATTCTCCTGCAGTCTCCCACTGGGTTGCCAAGTTAGATACTAATCTCCTGTTATTTCACCCCTCCCCCAGAGTCAGGTTTTTCTGCTAGGCTCAGGGCTGGTGCAGACCTGAGGTCGCCCTGCTTATGAAGTATGTCCAAAATGGCGCCTGCTCTTTGTCTTGCTTGCCTTTGAGGTGTGATCAGAGAGAGAGAAACTCGTGTCCCTATTGGTCACTTTATTTTTTTTCCTCTCTCTCTTCTAGTTAGCCTGGTGAACTTTTCTCCATGGAGTTTCAAGCCTCGTTCCCTCAAGTCTCCTCTTTCCACTTGCCCGCTGGTGTCTCGGCCTATTGAGGTTCGGCTCACCTCGCGTTCCAGCGCTGCTGTGTTGATTCTGCCGCTGGTGTCCCGAACTTGGGCTCCCACGCTCTCCACGCAGGTCCACTGTGAATCACTAGTTTCGGAAGAGTTTCCTCTGCTGTTTCTTCCTCTACTCTTCCTTGACCCTGCAGTATCTCCACTTTTATTAACCTGTGTCTTGCCGAACTATCAATGTGCTCCCTTCCTATTCCGCCATCTTGCCGGTCCCAACTTTAGAGTTACTTTTTCTAATTCTATAACAAATATCATTGGTATTTTGATAATGATTATATTGAATCTGTAAATTGCTTTAGGTAGTACATACTGTTTGATGATATTGACTCTCATGAGCAAGGGATATCTCTCATCAATATTTGATAGTTTTTATTGTATAGATCTTTCATTTGTTTGGTTAAATTTATTCATAAGTATTTTATTTTTTTGAGGCTACTGTGAATGGTATTTCTTTGTTGATCTCTCTTTTTGTGAGTTCATCATTATTCTGTAACCTGCAACTTTACTGAACTGGTTTATCAATATTAAACTGTTAGGTGGAATGTTTAGGTTTTTTCGTGTACAATATCATGTCATCTTCAAACATTGATATTTTAACTTCCACTTTTCCAATCTTGATGCCATTTTTTTCTTTCCTCTCCCTAATTGCTCTCAATTAAACTTCCAGTACTATATTTAACAAGAGTGATACGAGTGGGCAGCCTTATCTTGCTTCATATCTGAGGCAAAATACTTTCAGTTTCTCCCTATTCAGTATGATATTAGCTGTTTGTGATATACATATACTAGAGTATTCCTTCTATACCTGTTTTTTGGAAGAGTTTAATCATGAAGGGGTGCTAAAACTTACCAAATGATTTCTCTGCATCTACTGAGATGAACAAATGGCTTTAGCTCTTCATTCTATTGATGTGATTTTGGAAGTATTATTGATTGGCAGATGTTGATCCACCTTCCCATTTCTGAGATAAATCACACTTGATAGTGATATATGATCTTTTTGGTGTGGTTTTGGATTTGATTTGCTAGTATTTTGTTGAGGTTTTTTTGCATGCATATACATCAAGAATATAGGTCTGTAGTTTTCTTTTTGTGTTGTATCTTTGGTATCAAAGCAATGCTGGTCTAATAAAAAGAGTTTGGCAGACTTCCAGCCTATTCAATATTTTGGAATAGTTTGAAGAGTATTGGAGTTAATTCCTCTGAATATTTTGTAGAATACCGTAGTAAAGCCATCAGGTCCAGGACTTTTCTTTGATGTTAGGCTTTTGATTACTGCTTCAGTCTCATTGCTTGTTATGGGTCTGTTTAGATAGTCTACCTCTTCTTGATTTAATCTTGGTAGGTTGTATCAATCCAGCAATTTTTCCATTTCTTTCAGGTTTTCTAGTTTATTAGCATATGGTTATTCACAGCAGTTTCTTAGGACCCTTTGTATATCAGTGGTGTCAGTTGTAATGTCTCCTTTTTCATCTCTAATTTTATTTACTTGAGGATTTTTTTTTCTCTTTGGCTAGAGGCTTATCTGTTTTTGTTTATATTCTCAAATAAACTTTTTGTTGATACTTTGAATTTTTTTATAATTTAAATATCATTTATTTCTGCTTTGATCCTTATTATTTCTCACCTTCTGTTGATTTGAGGTTTGTTCTTTTTTTCTAAGTCTTCAAGATTCATCACTAGATCTTTGAGACATTTCTCTTTTTTAATGTAAACACTTAGTGCTATAAACTTCCCTTTTAATACATGTTTGGCTGTATCCCACAAGTTTTATTACATTGTGTTTTCATTTTCACTTATTTTTAGAAAGTTTTTTATTTTCTCTTTAATTTTTTCATTGACTCATTAATCATCCAGTGGCTTGTTTTTAATTTCCAAGTATTTATGAGTGTCCCATTTTTCTTTTTGTTGTTGATTTCTAGTTTTTTTTCCTTTAAACTCTGAGAAGATAACATGGTATTATTTCAATCTTTTTAAATGTGCTGCGATTTGAATTGTACCCTAATTGTGGTCTAGCCTAGAAAATGTTCCATGTGTTGATGAGAAAAATGCGTATTCTGTAGCTGTTGAGTAAAATGTTCTGTAAATGTTAGGTCTATTGGTTTGATAGTATGCTTCAACTCTGATGTATCTTTATAGGTTTTTTGCCTTGATGACCTGTCCATTGATGAGAGTAGGGTGTTGAATTCACCCACTGTTATTGTATTAAAATCTACCCCTCCCTTTAGGTCTAATAGTATTTTCTGTATATATCTGTGCATCTTGTGTTGGGTTTGTATATGTTTATTACTGTTGTGCCTTTTTGCTGAATTGAATCTTCTATAAAATACAATGTCTTTATTTACCTCTTTTTACAGTTTTGGATTTGAAGTCTGTTTTATTTGATTTCAGGATAGGTATGCCTGTTATATCTTTTTCCAACTCTTCACTCTCATTTTGCATGTATCTTTGTTTGTGAAGTGAATTTCTTATAGATAGCATATAGAGAGATCATGGTGTTTTTTAATCCCTTCAAAAACCTGTCTTTTGGTTGGTGAATTTAATCCATTTACATTTAAGGTTAGTATTGATAGATAAGTACCAAGACTTGTCATTTCATTGATGACTAATGATTCTACATGTTTAATTCTAACGCATGATGCCTTTCAGAATTTTGTATAAGGCTGGTCTGGTAGAGGTGAATTCTCAGTTTCTATATCTGGAAAATACATTATATCTCCTTCACTTTTAGTATACCTTTGCTGCATATAATATTCTTCATTGGAATTTATTTTTAAGATCTTATATATATATATCATTCCATTCTCTTTGGGCCTGTAGGGATTCCATTGAAAAGTCCGATATTGATCTAATTGGTTTTTCTTTATATTTAACTTGATTTTTTCTCTGTTTTTAGGATTATGTACTTGTCTAACTTTTGGCAATTTAACAATATGCCTTGGAGAAGACCTTTTTTGGTAAAATCTGGTTGGGGTTCTTTGAGCTTTTTGTATCTGGTTGTCCATGTCTCAAGATCTGGAAAATTTTCAACTATGATTTCATTTAGTAGGTTCTCAATGCCTTTTTCCTTTTATTCTCCTTTGGGAATACCCATAAATGAATATTGATCATTTAATGGTATTCTATATGCACTGTCATTTCAATTCTGGTACTTTCCAGAGAAGAAAGGTAAAAAATGGGTGCTAAGACCATCTCTTCCTTCAAGCCGGCGCCGCGGCTCACTAGGCTAATCCTCCGCCTTGCGGCGCAGGTACACCGGGTTCTAGTCCCGGTCGGGGTGCCGGTTCTGTCCCGGCTGCCCCTCTTCCAGGCCAGCTCTCTGCTGTGGCCAGGGAGTGCAGTGGAGGATGGCCCAAGTTCTTGGGCCCTGCACCCCATGGGAGACCAGGAGAAGCACCTGGCTCCTGCCATCGGATCAGTGCGGTGCGCTGGCCGCAGTGCGCCAACCGCGGTGGCCATTGGAGGGTGAACCAATGGCAAAGGAAGACCTTTCTCTCTGTCTCTCTCTCTCTCACTGTCCACTCTGCCTGTCAAAAAAATAAAAAAAAGACCATCTCTTCCTTACTGAAATCACCTGAGTTCTGCAGAGATACAGGTGGGAGAAGGAGAGAGAGAGATCACACATGTACAAGTGAGCAAGCATGATTGTAAGGCATTGACTTATCTGGTTACAGAGGCTAAGAAGTCTTGGAATTTACAGCTGGCAAGCTGGAGCCACAGGAATGCTGATGATATAATTCCAGTTTAGGGTTTGAGTCCAATGGCAAGAGAAGATCGAAGTCCCAGGTCAAAGACAGGGAGGCAAGAAAGGAGGGAGGAAAGTGAGGGAGAGGGACAGGAAGAGAGAGAAAGTCTTTCAACAGATTGGAAGATGGCCACCCTCATGAGGGAGGGCAGTCTGCTTTTTTCAGTCTACCAGTGCAAACATTAACTTCAATCAGATACATGAGAATTATGTCCAACCAAACATCTGGGCACCCTGTGACTTCAGAGTCAAATGGACACATAAACTAACCACCCTGATATCTATGCCATGGTACATTACCAACATGAGCTTGATGTTTTCAATTCTCCAGGGTGACACATCTGCTCAGTGCCTGTATCAGTTACTCTTATTCTAATTCCCTCAGTTTGTTTGCCTAAAGTGAGTTTCAAGAGCAAGATGGATGTTTCAGACTCCTGACTTTAAGGAGAGATGGATCCTAGCTGTCTTCTGCCTCTCCTCCTCCAACACATACACCCATGGTAACTGCAGGGCTAAGTGATCCTCCAGGACTCAAATCAACTCTCAGGTTTTAGGTCAGTTAGTCTGGGTACACCCATGAATGATTTGATTTTAGCCTTGCTCATCTTGCTCATTTGAGGATGCTTTTCTTTAATATTTTTCTCTGATATTTTATTCTGCTTCTTTGAACTATTCCTTTTTCTTTTTTTTTTTTCAGTTTTCTCCAAAGACAAGCTGTAGGAGGCACTTTTCTTTATCAGCTCAGCTTGTCAAATATCAAATATCTCTAAGACAGCACGTGGAAAGTTATCTGTGGTCTAGCAGAGTAGAAGATACCAAGAGCATTGGTTCATTTATTAACTCATTCATCAAACTAGGTGAATGGCAGGTGCATTAGTAATATTTGTCCCCAGATATGCAGCTTATGACATTATAAATATGTCATATTTCCCACATGCTTGTCATAAGAAGAGAAAGCAAGAATAACAAAAAAGAAAAAAATAGCTTTAATAGTTAAATCATGATCCTGATCCTTCCAGTAAACTGGCTTCAGAAAGAGCACAGTAATTCATTTGGAATTGTTCACATTTCCCGTAAAGAGATACAACTGCTTTTGTCTTTAATGTGATTCTGTACAGCTGTCATGAATGAAGCCTCTCAATTGGACTACTTGGTGGAAATAGCACTGAAGGAAACATATGAGGGTACTTCAAAAAATTCATGGAAAATGAAATTTAAAAATAAGTTTATTTATTCATGTATTTCAGAGTATAAAGACAGAGAGAGAGATCTGCCATCCCCTGGTTTACTCCCCAGATGATCACACAGCTGGAGCTGTGCCAGGCTGAAGTCAGGAGAAAGGAAGGTAACCCAGGTCTCCCACTTGACCAAAGGGAATCAAGTAATTGTCCTATCATCTGCTGCCTCCCATGGTGCATATCAATAGAGAGCTTAAATCAAAAGCAGAGCTAGGACTCAGTCCTGGCACTCAGATATGGGATAAGGACATTCCAAGAAGTGCCTGAATCACTATGTCAAACTCTTACCCCAGTAAGTTTATTTTGATGCAGAAACAAATCTGTAAACCGCATACCATATTTTGTTATTCATTTGATTTATTTTTATCTGGTCACATTAAGAAGAATAAACTCTGAATATTTAGTTGTTATTTTTAACTATCTATACCCTTAAAATTCCACATTTCAAAAGTATCTAAACATTATGCATTTAATTAGGGTTCATTTAATCATGTATTCCAGAAGAATTATTATTTACTTACAAACTTCATTTTTTAAAAACTCTTCAGAATAAAATTCCTCATTAACTGTCTCTAATGAAAAAATTATTAGAAAAGTTAAATATATTGATGAAACTATCTTCTCAGGAATCACAAATCTACAGTAAGATCTCACGTTATAGTGGGCTGTAGCGAAGTAGAAATTTAAATCAAAGAACAAAAGTGTTTAGTACTTTAGTCCTTCACAATCTCCAAAGACAACTGCATAGTTCATTAAGATATCTATGAGCATTTAGTTGGCTCATTTGATTATTTATTAACCAACATGACCAACAGTCATGCAGGGTCCACCCTACCACAAAGTCTAATGTCATGTATAACAGCTAATAATATCAAAATCTATGCTGTGTCATAGCATATCTCTCTTTGGTAAGTTGAATGATGGCATAAACAATTTTGATTAATATATCTGTAACAATGTCGTCTACTCTTGAAATAAATGAGTAAAATTGACAACACTGTTCTCCAACTGTGTTTGGATGTCTACACAAAGTGTCCAGACATTTCTGTGGAAACATTCTAAAGAAGTTAAGCTCTATGGAGTAGCATTACTTGCCATAATATATGATATATCCTAGGCTCATGACAGAAGCATGAAAGATAAGGAAAAATGAAATCAAAAGAAGAAAGGAAACAATCCCATTTCAGGGTCCAGGATTATAATGCAGCAGATAAAGTCACTGCTTGCGATGTTAGCATCTCTTTATCAGTAATGGCTGGAGTCCCAGCTAATCTGCTTCCTATCCAGCCCTTGTTAATTGTGCCTGGGATGGCAGCTGAAGATGTCCCAAGTACTTGAGGCCCTGCCACTCATATGGGAGACCCCAATGCAGTTCCTGGCTCCTGGCTTTGACCCAGTGTGGCCCTGTCCATTGTAACCATTTGGGAAGTAAACAAGTGGATAGAAGATAGTTCTCTCTCTCTCTCTCTCTCTCTCTCTCTCCCTTTCTTTATCACTCTCTATGACTTTTAAATAAATAAATACATCTTTTTTAAAAATGAAATCATATATCAAAATGTAGGGGTATTAACCTGTTAATTCTTATTTATTCCTGCTTTGATATTAGCTTCTTATAACTTTTCTCACATCCAGTCCTTATTTAGAATTTTCTTAAGAACAGATGGAAGTAATCATGGATTGAACTCTCACTCCTCCTACTCTTTTTCTGGCCTAATTCTTTCCAAGGGCACATCTGGGCCTGGAATGGGTTCTTTTAATAGTTTTCTCAAGAGCATGTGATTGAGACATTCCGTGTGTTTAATTAAAGTGTGTGTGTGTGTGTGCTTTGTGTACAGTGAGGACCTAGAGTGTCCAAGATCACATGTGCAAACTGTGGCACTGAACTATTCATAACTCACTGTAGACTGATGGGTGGTTAGCATCAAGGAGGAAATGGATGATTATAATGTAGGAATCTCCCACAGAATATTACCATTCTCAGATATAATCAAGTCAATACACAGCTTCCTCTCTTGCAGCTGTCATCTTTGTGAACTGATGAGCCCTGGAGGGCAGAGTCAACCTCTGTAAGCTGAAGCTAAAGGAGATGATATGACATATACAACAACCTAGGACTAGAAAACAGGTCTAGGAGTCTCTAGGGTTTGCATTATACTTTTAAACATGGGACAGCAACTTTAAAATCAAAATTTAAGAAAAGCAAATAATACAGTTAATCGAACTTTGTGTAGGCTCTGCCTTGGAAGATCCCAAACCCTGAATGATTGGACCAGATTGCTTGTACTGCCAGGATTAAGGAACCACCACAAGGCCAGCCTCTTTTTTC
Source organism: Lepus europaeus (assembly GCF_033115175.1). Taxonomy (NCBI): domain Eukaryota; kingdom Metazoa; phylum Chordata; class Mammalia; order Lagomorpha; family Leporidae; genus Lepus; species Lepus europaeus. Next base: position 55,666,066 of record NC_084828.1, read on the forward strand.
ATTGCTACACCCTAGTTTCCACTTGGCCCTGTCCCCCTCCTCAGCAATTAGAAATAGTACAAAACCTTTCTTAATGCATGAAATGGACAGATTTTCCAAAGGAGTTTGATGTCCAAAATGGGATGAAAGTTACTAATTTTATTAATTATACAAGAATACAAATAAAAGTAATAAGGTCTAATATTTAGGAACAAGTTTTTTTTTTTTTTACCAAAAATGTACTGATTGTATTGTGTTTAGTAGTTTGTACCTCCAATATTCATTTAGTAGAGTGCTATTATCATTCTGGTTTCACATGAGAACATTTTAAATAATTTTGCTGGCACTGTGATATAGTTAGATAGGAGAAATAAGTTCTATTGCACAGTACAGGGACTACAGATAAGAATAATGTTCTTTATATTTTCTAAAAAAAACTAGAAGAAAAGATTTTGAATGCATTCACCATAAATAACTAATGTTTGAGGACATAGGGATGCTTGCTCTGACTTGAAAGTTACATAATATATATATGAATCAAAACATCACATGGTATGCCATAAATGTATACAATTTTTGTGCCAGGTAAAAATATTTTTCAAAAAAAGTAAATCACCATTTCATTGCTGAGTAGCTTAAAAGTGGGATAACCAGTATCTTGACATAAAAATCTTGCTCTTTCCTTTACCTCATTCTTGGCAACCACTCCCAACAACACAAGGACAACGTTAAGGCTTTCTCCTATTGAAGCTTTCATTGAATGGAATCCTCCAAAACCCCAGGTAGTTGCAAGGGCTAAGAAACACGTGTAAGTGAAGGTAAAGTCTTTAAAAGGTAGGAGTGAAATAAAAGAAAAGGTAAAGACAGGAGGGCTTTGGGATTGTTAAATTCCCAGGGCTACCCTGGTGAAAAAATTGCAGTTGTTTGCAAATGATTCAGAAATAATCTCCCTCTGAGTCAGTGAATTCAGCTGAAAGACAAGTGAAAACTTAACAAAACTGTGCTAAATGGATGATTCACTGACCTTGGAAATTTGGCTAGTAGATGTCTAATAAAAACAACCCTCTTTGGTTTAAGAGTTGAGAGATTTACTCCACACATAAGTTAACAGTACAGTGGACTGAGAGAAATTCGTTTTGTTTTTAATATAGAAACTGTGCAGATTTCGTTCTCAAGGATGAGTAAAGCAGTACTAAGTAACATAAAGAAAGAAAGTATTGCCTTAGGGAGACAGGGTAGCATATAGAATGATTTACAGTAAGTAATAAAAGATTTTTTAGAAGTATCTACTTTGCATTTTTAATAATAAAGAGAAAATCATCTGTTTTGAAATGTAAATCAAGAAATGAGTTTAAAATAAAATTGAATAAAGACTAAGATTAAAATGGAATTGACCAATTTAAGAAAAGAATGCATTAATTTAGTAGAAAATCTTTTTTCTAGTAATTACCAATACTCTTGCCAAACATAATTATAATTGCTGAGTAAATGAAAAGAAAAACTCTTTGGAGGTATCAGTGAAGGCATTAGGGAGCAACTGAAACAGTCAGGAGTCAAGCGCGAAGCTCCCACAGAGCAGATGAGCTTCAGTGATCAGCTTTCTCCTCTGGGTATTGGTAATTTCGAACACCATTTCTGCAAGGGGTAGAGTGCTGGTGGTGGCAGTTTCACCAAGCAAGGGACATAAACAAAAGAGCCCGAAACATAACAGAGAGGAGGGAACAACAGAAAGGAAGGCCCAAAATGCTAATAATAATTTGCCCTTGACGTATTTGCTAACTCCCAATCAATATCCATGCAGAGTGAAGTTGAAAAATAAACAGAAAGTCCAGTTGAGATGTCCAAGTGTGAAGGCGAGATTTTACTGGGGCCAGAGAGAAGTTGGAATTCACAAGTCACTAGATGAGGGGACCTTTGTAAAAACCCTAGGTTTTCGGAGAGCGGCAAGATGGCGGAATAGGAGGAAGGGAGCACACTATAAGTCCGGGAGAGAGACAAGTTAATAAAAGTGGAGATACTGCAGGGTCAAGGAAGAGTAGGGGAAGAAACAGCAGAGGAAACTCTTCCGGAACTAGTGATTCACAGTGGACCTGCGTGGAGAGCGTGGGAGTCCAAGTTCGGGACACCAGCGGCAGACTCAACACACCAGCACTGGAACGAGAGGTGAGCCAAACCTCAATAGCCCGAGACACCAGCGGGCAAGCGGAAAGAGGAGACTTGAGGGAACGGGGCTTGAAACTCTGTGGGGAAAAGTTCACCAGGCTAACTAGAAGAGAGAGAGAGAAAAAAAAAAGTGACCGATACGGACACAAGTTTCTTTCTCTCCGCTCACCTCTCAAAGGCAAACAAGACAAAGAGCAGGCGCCATTTTGACATACGTCATAAGCAGGGCGACCTCAGGTCTGCACCGGCCCTGAGCCTAGCAGAAAAACCTGACTCTGGGGGAGGGGTGAAATAACAGGAGATTAGTATCTAACTTGGCAACCCACTGGGAGACTGCAGGAGAATTGGAGCCCACACAGAGGGCAGCAGAGATTCCCTGTGTGGTCCTTGGGAAAGAGCTTCCAATCTCTGGCTCCTGTGGGTATATCATCTGCCTGCTAACTACCTCCAATTATGTTCAGCTGTGTGGAATCACTTCCCTTTGAATCAAAAAAAGAAAGAAAGAGAGATTTACCACGCCTAACCTGGGAGTGTCATCTTTGACATACCCTCAACCCTGAGGAACCAAACACAGCTCTCAGGCCAAACTCATGTCAAGCCTCTAAGGCTCCACCAAAAGCAGACAGTCCACTTAATATAGAGCCATAGTGTAACAAGAAAAAACACCACAGTGAAGAAACCAAATAGCTCCAACATGCCAAACAACAAACGCAAAAACCGAGGTAACAAGAACAAGGAAGACACTATGACGCCCCCAAATGAAAAAGACACCCTAATTCAAGATTATGAAGATGAAGAGATCGAAGAAATGCAAGAAGCGGATCTCAAAAGATTGGTAAAATCATTAAGAAGTTCTCAGAAACAAATTCTTGAACTACAGAAATCCTTAATGGACAAGATAGAAAATCTCTCTCGTGAAAATGAAATATTAAGGAGGAATCAAAATGAAATGAAACAACTAGTGGAACAAGAAACTGTGATAGTGACGAGAAATCATAATGAAATGAAGAATTCAATAGATCAAATGACAAACACATCAGAGAGCCTTAAAAACAGAATGGGCGAAGCAGAAGAGAGAATATCGGACTTAGAAGACAGAGAACAGGAAAGGAAACAGGCAAACCAAAGAAAAGAAGAAGAAATTAGAAATCTAAAAAATATTGTCGGGAATCTACAGGATACTCTTAAAAAACCCAACATTCGGGTTCTAGGAGTTCCTGAAGGCATGGAGAGGGAGAAAGGATTAGAAGGCATTTTCAGTGGCATACTAGCAGAAAATTTCCCAGGTTTGGAGAAGGACAGAGGCATCTTAGTACAGGAAGCTCATAGAACCCCTAATAAACATGACCAAAAGAGATCCTCACCACGACACGTTGTAATCAAACTCACCACAGTGAAACATAAAGAAAAGATTCTAAAAGGTGCAAGAGAGAAACGTCAGATTACTCTTGGAGGATCTCAATTAGACTCACAGCAGACTTCTCATCAGAAACCCTACAAGCTAGAAGGGAATGGCGAGACATAGCCCAGGTACTAAGAGAGAAAAACTGCCAGCTCAGAATATTATATCCTGCAAAGCTCTCATTTGTGAATGAAGGTGAAATTAAGACTTTTCATAGCAAACAGAAACTGAAAGAATTTGTTGCCACTCGTCCTGCCCTGCAAAAGATGCTTAAAGATGTCTTACACACAGAAACACAGAAACATGGTCACCAATATGAAAGAAGGTAAAGGAAGGAAACCTCACAGCAAAAGATCATAGGAAGCTCAATTTCTCTTTGACATAGAATTAAATTCTGATGCTCTGTTAAAGCAATGTGTTAAAGTAATCTATTATATTCTCTTGATGTCTGTTAAATTCTAATTGTTCAAAAACAGCTGAATTTTTATTAAGAGCTATGGGTTATTTAAATATGTGCTTCTTTTCAAAGATTTGAATAATCACCTTGTAACAATGATCAAATTTGGTCTATGTTATGTCATGATTTTAAGGAATCTTATTTCAACCAGATATTTTGGATTTTGAGCCTTCTTGGCATTCTTGACAGGCATTCAAAAAAATCAAAGTTTCAAACAATCTGGTCTCTAAAATTTCCAGTAAATCCTGGACTTTGGTTTTTCCAGTTTGGGCCCAACTGAAAAATCGAAGGACCTATGTCTCTCATATTATATAGACACCAACTAATCTGGCTATTTGGATTATATTAGAAGTACTGTCAAGATGTGATGTGGTACCAAACTTTAAGTTTCTATAGTGGAAAATGCTATTAATACAAATGTTTGAGAATTAAAAAGTCTAATGATCTTGTGTTACTAGACATGATAGTTATCTTAATGAGAAAGCCCCAGAAGCCTAAACGGTTAAATACTTGGAAAATCCTACAGGTGCTTTCAAAAATACTGTGAAGTAAGCAAGTGCCTCTTGTTGGTTGATGAGTTTATAATTTTAAACATGGCGACTTAAAGTCTTTTGTCATCCACAGTTATATATGATGTGCTGCTCATAAAACTAAAGCGTTGTTGGTTCTGTGTTTAGCTGTCCTCCTATAGGTTCCTATGGACTTTTTCCAACCATTTCTATTGTATTCAGTACTTTGGGATGGCTCTGTAAACAGATGAAGCCAATAATGTATTAACAGTACCAACTGAGAGAAAGTATGGTTAACTGAGGTTACTAAAAACAAAAAAACAATTCAAATCAATGGGCAATCGACAAAAAGAGTTAAAGATTTTAAAAGCTATTATTAAAATTGCTATATTGGTCTATTATGCTATGTCATATGTGTGTACATATTGTATGTCCACATGGGGAAATTTTATTGAGTTTTATTTTAAATGGCTTATAGGTAAGATTGTCCATAAATTTAAGCTGCTAAAATCAATCAAAGATACATTTTAATTTGTGTGACCTGAATCTGTGTATCATATGTTTTAAACTTGTTGGTAGAAAGAAACTAAAAACATTTTATATGGTTGTGCTTAAGTTTACTGGTTAAACAAACTACACCATGTTAGATATTTAAGAGGTGTTTTCAAATACATGATTCTTAAAATTTATAGAAGGCATTGGACCTTCTGGTAAATGTTTTCTTAAGTTGTTATCTAATGGTTGAAACGGTTTGCTAAGTATTCATGTGATATTGCTATTGTCAGCAAGCGATCTAGGACTTGCTCCCTCATTTCTCTATTCTAAGCCCAACTTGTTCTTTCATTTCTCTATTCTCTTCAAGGTAGGAAACTAATTCTATTATGAAGGAATCTGTAGGATGCACAATTCAATCTTTAGACCTTATAAAAGAGATGGCTAACATTTTTCTGTAATAGCATAGCCAAAATAAGAACTTAAATAATAATCTCATAGCTAGATTCACTTCGCCATCAGCGAAGTAAGCAGTAAGTAGAAAAAACCTCCCTTTCAGACCAAGGGGAAAGAAAGTTTTAAAGTGAGAATATAACTTTCCTCATGGGCATTGTCTACCTTAGAAAAACTACTACAGAACATGCCTGTGACTATAGACTTGTAGTTCAGGCCACCGAAGATTAGAGATGGGACTTGGGTACTCCCTTGACTTGCATCCTCTGGTCTGCTTTAACACAAACCAGGAGGAAGAGAAAGCTAGGCATCAGAAGCAATGGGTGGCAGGCCTATTGATGGCTGATCTGTACAGGGATCTGCCCTCAAGGAGACCCAACAGGCCAGTCCACTGCAGTGGCTTTCAATGTGGTAAGCCTGGGCTTCAGCAGAAGTCAGCTTGTGAAGAGCCCTGGCAGCTCTGCCAAGAGTTGGATCACTGGAAATGGACCTGCCCTGGAGTCGAAGGATGCCCAGGTCAGAGCCACAGATCTTATTGGCTCTAAGCTGAAAAGCCCTTCACTCAGCCCAACTTCCAAAGTGACCACTGCAGCTGAGGGTATGGTCAAGTAGTGTCAGCAACATTGCAGGCAGAACTGTAAATTTCTTGTTAGAGATGCCCCCTGCCTTTACCAGGCCAGCTCTCCTCCCAGGCCAGCCAAGTAATGAAAGTCAACAGAGTGCCTTCCCCTAGGAGGTTCACACCTCCCTTAGGATATACCCCATGTGAAGAGATAGATAGGTCTGGGCCTCTTAACTCACAAGGCCTAAAGCCCAACAGATTATTATCAAGCCCCTTCTGTCAGGTTCTATTTGCCTCTCAATCAGAAAACTTAATTGTAGCTTAGCCAGCACCTTTCTTAGCTCCTCTAATAATGACTCTGTCCTTTGTTCTAGACCCTGTCTAGCGCACTTGGGCCTCATTCCTTTGTAATCATAACCTCTACTCTACCTCCAATGGCTCTACTCCCAACCTGTGTGTACTGATGGTCCTCTTTCCCACTTCATGCTGTATAATTGTTCAAACCTGGTAAATGCCACTCTTAGGATCATTGGTTACTATCCTCACCCTGTCTTCTATGACCTTGTCTAAATATGATCAGAGTCGGCAAACTTGGAAGGCTTCCATAGCCTTGGCAACTCATGACGACAGCCTATGGTGGTTACTGGCGCCATAAACTAGAGTGTCAATTTGTTGGGTCAACAACAGGAGCCACTGTGCACTTGCTCCTCATGTGGGATCTCTGTCCTTAATGTGCTGTACATTTTGATTTAATGCTATAACTAGTACTCAAACAGTATGTTTCACTTTGTGTTTCTATGTGGGTGCAAACTGTTGAAATCTTTATACTAAATTGATCTTCTGTATAGAAAGAGAATTGAAAATGAATCTTGATGCAAATTTAAGGGGAGAGGGAGCGGGAGAGGGGAGGGTTGCGGGTGGGAGGGAAGTAATGGGAGGGGGAAGCCATTGTAATGCATAAGCTGTACACTGGAAATTTATATTCATTAAATAAAAGTTAAAAAAAAAAACCCTAGGTTTTCAGTTGAGACATAAAAAAAAAAAACCTCTCTATGTAACCCAAGTTCTAATAATGCAAATCAAAGAGAACAAAATTATTTGCACAAAATAAAATTCACAATTTTATAATGTCAAAACTTTTAGTTTATACAGCTATGGTTTGTAAAGGTATTGACCTTGAAGAATAAGTATAAATAAATCATTAAATTGTGAAATTACAACTAGATTAAAAACAAAAAGTTATAAAAACAAATAGAAAAGAAAACCAAGTAAAGAAATGAAGTGTAAAAAAAAAAAAAAGCACCAGATACATTTAATTGACAAACAACTAAAGAATTAATTCTCTCTTTTTTTAAACTTTTATTTAATGAATATAAATTTCCAAAGTACAGCTTATGGATTACAATGGCTTCCCCTGCTCCCATAACTTCCCTCCCACCCGCAACCCTCCCATTTCCCACTCCCTCTCCCCTTCCATTCACATCAAGATTCATTTTCAATTCTCTTTATATATAGAAGATCAGTTTAGAATATATTATGTAAAGATTTCAACAGTTTGCACCCACATAGAAGCACCAAGTGAAAAATACTGTTGGAGTACTAGTTATAGCATTAAATCACAATGTACAGCACATTAAGGACAGATATCCTACATGATATTTTTTTAAGAATTGATTAATTTTCTATGCCATTTCCAATTTAACACCAAGTTTTTTTTTCATTTTCAATTATCTTTATATATAGAAGATCGATTCAGTATATACTAAGTAAAGATTTCATCAGTTTGCACCCACACAGAAACACAAGGTATAAAAATACTGTTTCAGTACTAGCATTACTTCACATTGGACAATACTTTAAGGACATTCTCTTAAAAATTAATAAAGAAATGTCTAGAACAACAACCAGCAGAATTTTTAAAAATTAGGATACTGATTCTAGCATTCATTTTAGAAAAAATGGGAATTGACCTAATCAAATATTAGATACATTTGAAAGCTCTAATCATCAAAGTAGTACTTTGGGGGAGATGACAAGATGGCAGCATAGTGACAAGGTGCTCTGCTCTAGGCTAGGCAAAAATAGGGGAGAGTTGGAGGGAAAACTGCAGTGGAGACTCTGCGGGAGGAGGAGAGATGTCATGGAACTGTGTGGGAGATGCAGACTTTCACCTAAAAAATGGACACCACAAATGAGCCTAGTGGCCCCGAGCCAGAGAAAGTGCCACTTTGAAGAGCAAGGGGAGATCATACTGCAGCAGTCTGTGCCGCTGGTCAAACAGCCGAAGCGAGAGCCTAGCAGATTACACCGTCTTTGAGTCTGGCCCAGAGCCCCGAGGGGAACAGGGTACTTTCTCACCCAGAGAAAAAGAAAAAGGGCATGTTTTTCTCCCCATTCTCCACTCCAACAGTGCTCTGCAACCAGCTGAGAGAGGGCGGGCGCCATACTGGACATAAGTTGGTAGCAGCTGCTGCAGGCCTAGTGCGTACACCCAGAAATTGGTGGAGACAGTGGTCATCTTGTCAGCAGAGACAACTGCAATAGCTCTGGCATACAAACCCAGAAGAGGGTTGGGAGAAGGAGCCATTCTGGCATTAGTACCGGCTACAGAGACTCTTGTATGTGCTCAGCACAATTGTGAGAAGAGCACAGCTGCAGCCAGTGAGTATTGTGCATGTGTGTGATACAGTGATTTTATCAGAGGGAAAAATCCACACTCACCACTGACTCAAGTCTGGTTGGGAGGCTTAACAGGGGACTGAAGACTTACATATGACTGTGGGGTGCCCTCAGCACCTCAACATAGCACAGGCTCCAGGACTCGGGGCTGAAACTGCCTCTGTGGAGCACACACAGGCAGCTGACTCTGGGAACATCTAAGCCTCTCTGTGCACAAGCCAGGCCAGCAGGGTAGAGTGGATCCTCCGCTCCCTGAGACAGGGAATTTTGTGAGTGCATGAGAGGGCACAGGGTGTAGCTGGGTTTCTGGGCAATCACTGTATGCGGCTCCACATGCTCAGGGCTCCCTGATTGCCTGGGGTGGGTCATTACAACAGGATCACACTCACACTGAGGACTGCACAGACCCTTTGTGCAGTTCACGTAGGAAGAAAATGGCTGAGTGTTGCAACCACTGAGGCCTAGCACCCAAGCATTGATCACCTTTGAGAGGAGCTGAGGCAGCTTGCAGACAGAGGTGAGAACAGACTGCAGCAACTCATGGTGATATACCCAGAGGGAGACTGAGGTGTGTGTCTGGACTGGAGCCCTACCGGCTAGTAGTTACTAGAGGTTACCCGCTGACCCAGTGAAAGTAAAAGGGGCACATTTATCTCACCCCACCCTCCCCACAAAGGCTTGCACTGCCCAGCTGAGAAAAGTAGGGTGCCATTTTGGGACATCAGCTGTGGAAGACTTTGTGCATACATACAGCAACTGGCTGAGACAGGACATCATAATCATAGCAGTACTTGTGGCAGCGGTGGGCAGAAGGCAATGTTTGGCCAGTGGCTCTTGTGTAATTGTGTGTTCTAGAGATTCTAGTGGAGGGGAAAACTCCACAGTCCCCATTGACTTTAAGCCTGGCTGGGAGGATTCCCAGGTGGCTAGGCACCCACGTAGGACTGTGAGGCACCTTCAGCCTTGCAAGATACCACAGGCTCCAGGACTCAAGCCATGAAGGCAGAGCTGGCTAGGGGAACATCTGCCTCTCTCTTGAATGGACAGGTTGGCAGGGCAGAGCCAAACTTCTGTACCCAGTGAGTGTGGGAGCCTTGTGTGCTGAGACTGTGGGGACTCAGTGTCTACATGAAAGGGTGAGAGGGTAAGGGTTTTGCTGGGTCTCTGGGCAATAACTGGGTGTGGCTCCACAAGCTCCTAGCTCCTTAGTTGCCTAGGGTGGGTCATTGCAGTGGGACCCATGCTCAAGGTGAGACTTCACATATAATTTGTGTGGTTCAAATGGCAGCATGGATGAGTTTTGAACTCACTGGGGGCTAACACCTGGGCATTGCTCAGCCTGGAGGAGAGTAGGTGATAGGGTGATCACACCAACAGAAGAAACCATTCCCCACTCTTCTGTTAACAAGAGGAGATCTACCACGTCAAAACTGGGTATTACCCTGGATACTTGCCCAACCCTGGAGGACTGACAAGAACTCCCTGGCCACACACACCAAACACCTTTTGGTATTCGCTGAAAGTGCAGACATTCCACTAAGCCACAGAGACATGGCTAAAGGCCAGCACAGGAAAAAAACAAAAATCAACTCCACAAGTGTGTAAAAGAAAACACAAAAAATAAAGAAACTAGACTAATGAAGACACCATGACCCCCCCCCAAAAGGAACACAACATTTAAATAATAGAATGTGAAGATGAAGAGATTGATGAAATGCCAGAAATGGGATTCAAAAGATTAATCATAGGATTAATCAAAAGCAATCAAAAGCAAATCCAATAACTAAAGAAAACCATACATCACATGAATGAAAATTTTTCCCATGAAATTGATATTTTAAAGAGAAATCAAAAATAAATATTAGAAATGTAGAATTCAATAGTTCAAATTTTAAAAAAGCCACAGAAAGCCTTAACAGCAGACTTGGTGAGGCAGAAGAAAGAAATAATATCCAAGCTATAAGATAAATCTTTGGAAATCTTTCAGTCATACCAAAAAAAAAAAAAAAGGAAGAAGAAATTTGAAAGCTTAAAAACAGTATTGAAGATTTATGAGAAACTATCAAATGCCCAATATACAGGTAGGACTTTCTGAACACATGGACAGAGAGCATGGTTTAGAAGTCATATTCAGTGAAATAATTACAGAAAAGTTCCCCAATTTAGAGAAAGAAAGAGACATACAAATACAGGAACTCCTAATAGATATGAAAAGAAAAGATCTTTACCATGACACATTGTAGTCAAACTTTCTACAGTAAACAAAAGATTCTAAAACGCACACAAAAGAAATGCCAGATTACTCTCAGAGGGTCTCCAATTAGATTCACAGCTGATTTCTCATCAGGAACGCTACAGGATAGTACAGAAAGGAGACACATAATCCAAGTTTTAAGATAAAAAACCCATCAATCCAAAATACTGTACTCTTGAAAGCTGTCATTTATGAATAAAGGTTAAATAAAGATCTTCTGTGACAACAGAAATTGAAATAATTGTCACTACTTGTTCAGCCTTACAAAAGATTCTTAAGGTGTACTCCACATAGAAACACAGAAAGACGGTCATCATTATGAAAGAAGGTAAAGACAGAAAATCTGCCAGTAAAAGTAAAAAGGAAATCCAAAGTAAACAATGAGAGAAATGGCAGGGTTAAGTTATTATTTATCATTAGTAACCTTGAATGTAAATGGACTGAATTCTTCAGTTAAAAGGTACAGACTGACTGCATGGATTAAAAAATAAGATAATCAATTTCAGCATACAAAAAACATTTCAGCAAAAGATACACACTGAACAAAAGTGAAAGGTTGGAAAGATATTCTATACTAATGGAAAGCAAAAAAGAGCAAATGTAGTCATCTAATATAAGACAAAATAGACTTCAACATAAAAACTGTTAAAAGAGATGAAGAAGGTCACTATGTAATGATTATGTGATCAATCTAACAGGAAGATGTGACTATAATAAATGTATACACATTCAATTATAGGATACCCAATATTTAAAAGAAGTATTAATGAAAGGGAGACATGGACTCAAATATAAAACTAATATGGCACTTGAACACACCACATTCAGCAATGGATAGATGAACTAGAGAGAAAATCAGTAAAGAAACAACAGAGTTAATCAACACTATAGGCCAAATGAACCTAACGGATATCTACAGAACTTTTCTTCCCACACTTGCACATCCTTCTATCCAGTGCATGGAACTTTCTCTTTAGGATAGATCACATGCCATGCTATAAATTAAGTCTCAGCAAATAAAAAAAAAATCAAAATTGTACCATTCGTCTTCTTTGACCACAATGGAATAAAGCTGGAAATCAACAACTCAAGAATCTCTAGAACAGATACAAACACATGGAAACTGAACAACAGTCTCCATGAACAATGGGTTATTGGAGAAATCAAAAGTAGTATTAAAAATTTCTGAAAATGAATGAAGACAATGATACATCATATCAAATCTTATGGGATACAGCAAAAGCAGTATTAAGAGGGAAGTTTATAGAAATTGGTTCTACATCACAAAATTGGAAAGGCACAAATAAATGAGCTATCAATGGATCTCAAGGATCTAGAAGAATGACAACAAACCAAACCCCAAATTAGTAGGAGGAAATAACAAAAATTAGATAACAAAATTGAAACCAAAAAACAACACAAAAGATTAGTGAAATGATAAGCTTGTTTTTTTTTAAACAAATAAGCAAAATTGATACACCATTGGCCCAACTAACCAAAAAAGAAAGAGACCCAAATCAATAAAAAACACAGAAGAAAAAGGAAATGTAACAACAGATATCACAGAAATAAAAAGAATCATCAGGAATTACTACAAAGAGCTATATGCCAACAAATCAGGAAACCTAGAAGAAATGGATAGATTCCTGGACACATATATCCACCAAATTGAGTCTTGAAGACATAGAAAACTTAAACAGACCAAAAACAAACACAGAGGATGAATCAGCAATAAAGACCCCCCCCCCAACAAAGAAAAGTGGGTGGCTTCATTGCTGAATTCTACCAGAAATTTAAAGAAGAACTAATTCTAATTCTTCTCACACTATTCAAACAACTGGAATAGAGGGAATCCTCTCAAACTCCTTCTAGGAGGCCAGCATCATGTTCATTCCCAAATCAGAAAAAGTTACAACAGAGAAAGAGAACTATAGTCCAATATCCCTGATGAACGTAGATGAAAAAATTCTCAACAAAACACTACCTAATTGAATCCAAGAAAATATCAAAAAGATCATTCACCTGGACAAAGTGGGATTTATCTCTGGTATGCAAGGATGGTTAACATTTGCAAATCTATAAATATGATACATCATATTAATAAACTGAAGAACAATAGCTATATGATTATCTCAATAGATGCAGAAAAGCATTTGATAGAATACAGCACCCTTTAATGAAAAAGAATATTAAGCAAATTGGGTATATAAAGGAACATTCCTCAACACAATCATGGCAAATTTATGACAAATACATAGGCAGCATCATATTGAATGGGGAAAAGTTGGAAACTCTCACTAAGACTGGAACCAGAAAAATATGCCCCATTCTCACTATTGCTGTTCAATATAGTCTTGCAAGTTTACACAGAGCTATTATTCAAGAAAAATAAATTGAAGGGATACAAATCAGAAAGGAGGAAGTTAAACTATCTCTATTTGCAGATATCATGATGCTATATATAAGGGATCCAAAAGACTCCAATAAGAGACTATTAGAACTCAGAAAAGAGTTTGTTAAAGTGGCAAAATATAAAATTAAAACACAATAATCAATAGCCTTTGTATATACAATACCAAGGCTATGAAAGGATGTCTAAGATCCATCTCACTCACAATATACAAAAAAATTAAATACCTTAGAATAAATTTAACCAAGAAGATCAAAGATTTCTACAATGAGAATTACAAAATATTAAATAAATAGAGAAAAACATAAAAAAGTAAAAGTTTTCTACATCCATGAGTTGGAAGAACCAATATCATCAAAATTTCCATACTTTCTAACATAATTTACAGACTCAATGGTATCCCAATAAAAACACCAGAGACATTCTTCTCAGATCTAGACAAAAATGATGCTTAAATACGTGTGGAAACACAGGATACCCCAAATAAGTAAAGCAATCTAATGCAACAAAAACAAAGCCAAAGACATCACAATACCAGATTTCAAGATGTACTACAGGGCATTTATAATAAAAACACTTCATGCTGGCAAAAAAATAAAATCATGCATGTAGACCAATGGAACAGAATAGAAACTCTCAAAATCAACCCATGCATCAACAACCAACTTATCTTTGACAAAGGAGCTACAATCAATCCCTGGAGAAAGGACAGATTTATTTATTTATTTGAAATGCAGAGTAACAGGGAGGCAGAGGGAGAGAGGCAGGGAGAGAGGGAGAGAGACAGGGGAGGGGGGGAGATATAGAGAGGGAGAAAGGGGGGGAGAGAGAAAATATCTTCCATCCGCTGCTTCACTCCCCAGATGACCACAATGGCAAGAGCTATGTAGATCCAAAGCCAGGAGCCAGGAGATTCTTTTGGGTCTCCCACATGGATACAGGAGCCCAAGAACTTGTACCATCCTTTGCTGCTTTCCCAGGCACATTAGCAGAGAGCTGGATTGGAAGTAGAGCAGCTAGGTCTTGAACTGGAACTCATATGGGTTGATGGTGCTGCAGGTAGTGGCTTAATCCATTATTCCACAGCACCAGTCTCCAGCTATGATTTTTATGAATGCATATCATAATGATCTGGGCAACTATAGATGTGTCAACTACTTTCCATATTTGTCTTAATGTAAGTTCTAATTATTAGGAAATTGTTGCTCCACTGATAAGTGACTTCTTTAAAGTTTCATTTCATTTTAATCTTTCTCTACATCAGTTATTTCATTGATAAAACTGAGATATGGACTATCTCACAAGGTAACTGTAGAGGTTGAATGTGAGAACACTTCAAAAAGTTCATAGAAAGCTAAAATTAAAAACTTATTCTGGTGCAAAATATTTAAAATCCATGCATACTTTTTTCACAATGTGCATTTTCCATGAATTTTTTAAAGCCCCTCATATGTTTTCACTTCCAGTAATTGGGACCACTTCAGGCACAAAAAATGAGACAAAATGTAAAATTATTATGATGAAATCATTTGAGAGCTATCAAGGCAATGGAAAATGATGAGACAAACATATGGGTGAAGGCAATGAACTGTGAGAGTAAACAAGACATTTAGGACCACTTTTGCACAAAGATAATTCTATATGGGATGGCTGAGAGGCTGGGAAACTCAGCAGAGCACTTAATAGCTTCAAAGAACCAGACGACAAAACTGGAGTCCAGGGACTGCCAAAAACAGGAAAAGGCAGGGAAAATTCTCTGAGCTTTCTGTTGGGACACTGAACAATTATATATACAATATGTGTTTTGTATGTGACCAATTTAAGTCGGAAATTGAAAACAGCAAGACAACAAAAAAAAATTCAACTTGTTTGGAAATTAAGTAACACATATTGAAGTAACCCACTGATGTTTTGAAAGAAAGGAAACCAAGGTCGGAAATACAAAACATTTTGAATTGAATTATAATTAACATTTTATCTTAAAACATGTAGAATGCAGCTAAAATCATGCAAAGGGAAACTTTGCTTTATACACATATATTAAAAATGAAAAAACCACTGAAGAATCCAGATGACTGAATAGAATATAACCACACTAACTTAAGCTGCTTTGGGATATGAAAAGAATAAGGGAAGGACTAGGTTTCCAGGGGTCTGGTTGATGGAAATTTTGGAAGAAGAAGTAAAAAAACAAAACACACACACACACACACAAACAAAACAATGAAGACTCTGTGGGACAAGAGGAGAGAAAACGGACACCACAGCAGCCAGCAGCGTGGTACAGCCAGCTACCAGCTGTGAGCTGCCATCTTATGACATCAATATAGGAAGAAATTGCTGTGTGCCTGACAATCATATTCTTAGCTAGGAGAGAATTCCACAGTCTCTCACTACCTTTTATTTCAGCCTGAAGAGCTGACTAGGGTCTGAGTAAATGCCAGGCTATGAGCAGGGAAGATGCCTTGCTACATTTCCCTCCCCTATTCCCACAGAGTGCCATGCTTAGCAGTGAAAAGTTGTGCAGCATGCCTCTGTTCTCCTCCTACCATCAGGATAGTCAGGGCAAAGTGTGAGGCTAAGGACAGATCCTCTTCATCCTGCAACTGGGGGAGTTTTGAGTCATTAGCCCCTGAGATATGCTCACATACTCTACATGAGCCAGGTGGAAAAACTTTAGCTTCTGGGGGCTAAAAGAAGCAGCAGCCCATAAAAATATCTTCTCCCAATCTGGGAGATCTGGGTTATGACCCATTATACCCTGAAACACCACAACTGTAACAATTCATTCTAAATTTCTTGGTGCCACTGGAATCTACCCGGTAGACACAGAGAAGAACCTAACTGCATTCTACCTCTCTGGACTCATACCTTCCAGAATAAAATTTCCTGTATACCTTTAGCCATCCTATAGGACTGGACAGGGTTCAGTTCACTAGTCCTAGGACTAGGGCTGTTGGGATGGTAAGCCACAGCATCAGTTGGACTCTCCTAGCAGGACCTGAGTAAGAGTCCATATGTATCACACAGTCTTGAGCCACAGTAATTAATGCCACAAGCCCCAGCATCGTGCAGGCTTTCCAGTAGGACAAGGGGGCAGCCACCAATGTCTCCTTGGCACCAAGAACAAGGTCCTGGATATCACATTCACAGGGAGAGTGACATTGAACTTTCTGTCAAAGATACACACCCAAGGAAACCCTTATTCATGTAAAAGCCACACTTCTATCCCTAAGAAAAGCAGCAAACTGGAGTACAGCATAATAAACACAGCTGACATTAAGACAAAAGAAGTCACTCAGAGACTATACACCTGAGCTCACCTAGAAACAAAGCTGAAGCAACAAGCCAAGTGATACTGAGCATTCTAACTAAAAGATAAACTCTTTTCCAATTAAATCTACTCCATAAAGAAGAAAGGATGAATACACTAGGTGGGTAACCATCAATATAAGGGCACAAGAAACCTGAAGAAGCAAGATAGCATGATATCTCCAAAAGAACACAATAATCCCCCAGAAGTAGATCCTGAACTTAATGAAATCTATGAAATTACAGATTAGAATTCAAAATAATGGTTGTAAGGAAACTCAACAAGATGCAAGAGAATACAGAGAGGCAAATTAATGTAATGGGGAAATCAATGAGTGACAGGAATGAAAATATTACTAAGGGTATACAACTCATTAAGAAGAACCAAATAGGAATTTTGGAGATTAAATCATCAATCAGTAAAATAAAAATTATGAATTTTTAGCAGAACATCACATAAGTTTATTTCAGATGTAACAGCAATGTTACAATTGACAAATTTGATCTTTACCGCACCAAATAAACAGCCATTAAGCATTTTTTTTTAATTATGCCCTCCAAAAAACTGAGGGAACTTTTCTTTTTCCACCACCACATCTCAAAGTTTCCCAATAGTTATTTTTGGAGGACTTTTAATTGATGAGTAATTGTCTTTGAGGAACATTTCAAAACTTCTTTCCCTAAATAAACACTAATCTGGACAACTTATATATTGCATATATTTCTCTACAGATGCTTTTCTTTAGAACCTGAATGGAAATACCCTGCAGTAAAATTTTGACTGTTTTGCCCACAGTAAGAACTATCTGTCCTGAAAAATATGATGAATATATACTGTGATCTTCCAATTAATACAAGTATTGTTTGACTTTAAAGATAATTTTTACCACATATCAAAATAACCAAATCAACCTGGGACATTACATTAGTGTTTGCTGATTCATAAGCAAATGAACTAGACCTAGCTTCTATCTGTTCCACCTCATCTTCCTCTATAAGTGGATAGAATACAAATTTGATGTAGGACAGTTAACCCCTTACAAACATTTACAATTTAGATTAAGTCACTGACTAGTGTGGAAAAAGAAATTCTATAATGACAGGGAGCCTAAACGCTCAATTCAATTTTTTTTTTCTTCCATAAATAACATGTACTTAATAATGAGGCAGCTTTTCGTGTTTTCAATAACAACATTTAGGGATACCTTCATAGGACCAATTAGACAGTCCAGGAGAAATGGTTATAGAAATAGAGGCAGTGTCATTTATATATCAAAATCTATTTTGATATCTGGAAGTTTACAAAAAAGCTGAATTCTTCAAACTAATTATGCCTTCTCTGACTCAAGCACTGTTTTCTTGGCAAGACCAAGCTGAAACTTATCCTTGACGGAAAAGGTGCTTACTGCTAAACTCTTCTTCTAACCTTATATTTGGAGTGCTAAAAAGTTTAAGAAACTGACACCCTAAAAAAAAAAAACAGTATAGTCCTTTCTATAATTAACTATCCGGAATTTAGAACCTTATAAACTCACTCATCAACTATCTTTATTTTCTGTATTATTCTTGGCACTCAATTAAATATGACAAAGTCTACTATACTTTGTACTTTCACATTCTCAAACAAAAATGCAACCTTATTAAGTGTACATAAGTGCTTTGCATAATTGTCATTTCACATATCTGAAGATGAAACTTTATTACAGCAGCTACATAACAGGAGAAGTATTAGGAATCAATATTCTACTTAAGTCCAAGCACTTTTCAAGTTTAATAAGAGCGTTTTTGGGTCATCAGTACTGGCAATCTGTTCTGAATATTGGAGATAGGACTATGAGAAAAAAAACATGACTATTTCAGATGTCTTCTATTTTTCTCATCACACTATTTGTTGAACTCATTACTTAACAGAGTTAATCATAACTGTATAAAATCAATTGAAGATGGATTTCAGTAATTAAGAGTGGGAATAAGAGAGGGAGGTGGAAGTTTGTAACCATAAAGTTTTAACTTCAACTGTTGTTAAATCAACAACAGGAGTCACTGCACACTAACTCCACATGCAGGACCTCTGTCCTTAATGTGTTGTTCAATGTGAATTAATGCTATAACTAGTACTCAAACAGTACTTTACACTTTGTGTTTCGGTGTGGGTGCAAACTGATGAAATCTTTACTTAATATATACTAAATTGATCTCTTTGGATGGGTGCAGCTTGCTGGCCATTGAGGTCATCTGGGGAGTAAACCAGTAGATGGAAGACCTATCTCTCTCTCTGCCTCTGCCTTTCTGTAACTCTGCCTTTCAGATAAAGAAATAAATCTTTTAAAAAAAAAGTGAAGGAGAAATAATTTTTTTCCAGCATGTAGAAAACAGAGAATTCACCATGACCAGATCAGATTTACAACAAATTCTGAAGGGCCTACTGAGTTAGACATAAACATCAAAACACATTACACCACCAAATTCACTAACAGAACAGGTAGGATTATTATCCAATCAACTAAATGACAGGTCTCACTTCTTATCTATCAATTCTACCCTTAGATGTAAATGGATCAGCCAACCAAAAGACTTAGGTTGACTGAATGGATAAAAAACATAACCCTGGCTCTGTCTTCATGGCGTGATGTCCTATACTGCCTTGGAATTCCACCAGGAAGAAGGTCATCACCAGATGGAGATGAGAAGTTAAAGATGAAGCCCAGAGCAGAGTGCTGTTCTCTCAAGTTCTGGTTGGTGTTGGCTGTCCTGGTCATGTCAGGCAGCAGAGCTCGCTCTCAGAAGAGCCCCCCCCAGCATTGGCATTACTGTCATCCTTGTGGGCACTTCAGATGAAGTGGCCATCAAGGATGCCCACGAGAAAGATGACTTCCACCATCTCTCCATGGTGCCTCGTGTGGAGCTGGTAGCCATGAATGAGACTGACCCTTAAGAGCATCATTACCCGCATCTATGATCTCATGTCTGACCTGAAGATCCAGTGGGTGGTGTTTGCTGATGACACAGACCAGGAAGCCATCGCTCAGATCCTGGATTTCATTTCAGCACAGACTCTCACCCCATCCTGGGCATACACAGGGGCTCCTCTATGATAATGGCAGACAGGGATGAATCCTCCATGTTCTTCCAGTTTGGCCCATCCATTGAACAGCAGGCTTCTGTGATGCTCAACATCATGGAAGAATATGACTGGTACATCTTTTCTATCGTCACCACCTATTTCCCTGGCTACCAGGACTTTGTAAACAAGATCTGCAGCACCATCGAGAACAGCTTCATGAGCTGGGAGTTGGAGGAAGTCCTCCTACTGGATATGTCCCTGGATGTGGAGATTCTAAGATCCAGAATCAGCTCAAGAAACTCCAAAGTCCCATCCTTCTTCTTTTTTTGTACCAAGGAAGAAGCCACCTACATCTTCGAAGTGGCAAACTTAGTAGGGCTGAAGGGCTATGGCTACACATGGATTGTGCCTAGTCTGGTGGCAGGATATACAGATACTGTGCCCTCAGAGTTCCCCACTGGGCTCATTTCTGTATCGTACGATGAGTGGAACTGTGGTCTGCCTGCCAGAGTGAGAGATGGGATTGCCATCATCACCACTGCTGCTTCTGACATGTTGTCTGAACACAGCTTCATCCCTGAGCCCAAAAGCAGTTGCTATAACACCCATGAGAAGAGAATCTACCAGTCCAATATGCTAAACAGGTATCTGATCAATGTCACTTTTGAGGGGAGAAATCTGTTTTTCAGTGAAGATGGCTACCAGATGCATCCAAAACTGGTGATAATCCTTCTGAACAAGGAGAGGAAGTGGGAGAGGGCAGAGTAGACAGTGAGAGAGAGAGAGAGACAGAGAGAAAGGTCTTCTTTTCTGTTGGTTCACCCCCCAATGGCCACTGCAGCCGGCGTGCTGCGGCCGGCACACTATGCTGATCCGAAGCCAGGAGCCAGGAGCTTCTCCTGGTCTCCCGTGCGGGTGCAGGGCCCAAGGGCCTAGGCCATCCTCCACTGCCTTCCCGGGCCACAGCAGAGAGCTGGACTTGAAGAGGGGCAACCGGGAAAGAATCCGGTGCCCCAACTGGGACTAGAACCCGGGGTGCCGGCGTCACAGGCGGAGGATTAGCCTATTGAGCCATGGTGCTGGCCCACTGTTCCCTTAATCTTTGATCTGAGCTTTTCCTTGGAAGCAAAGTTTAAAAGCCAAGAAGCACCATATCTTTTTTTTTTTTTTTTGACAGGCAGAGTGGACAGTGAGAGAGAGACAGAGAGAAAGGTCTTCCTTTTGCCGTTGGTTCACCCTCCAATGGCCGCCGCGGTAGGCGCGCTGCGGCCGGCGCGCCACGCCGATCCGATGGCAGGAGCCAGGTGCTTCTCCTGGTCTCCCATGGGGTGCAGGGCCCAAGCACTTGGGCCATCCTCCACTGCACTCCCTGGCCACAGCAGAGAGCTGGCCTGGAAGAGGGGCAACCGGGACAGGATCGGTGCCCCGACCGGGACTAGAACCCGGTGTGCCGGCGCCACAAGGCAGAGGATTAGCCTAGTGAGCCGCAGCGCCGGCAAGAAGCACCATATCTTGTTCTATGCCTGGAACAATGATTAACCAAAGAAGTGTAATATGATGTTGCACCCACTTTTTGCTGCTTCAATTTCTTCATCTATGAAGTAAGGATACTAACAGCACCTACCTCAAGTTGTTGCTGTAAAGTCAACTAAGTTTTAATCTATGTAAAATGCTTACCACAGTGTCTGATAGGCAGCAAGTTTTAGGCACATGTTCACTATTATTTTACTTGAAAAGATTTTAAACCAATGATAATATAATTGGAATTATATTCCAGAAAACAAGAATATAGAGAAAATGATCACATGTACCCACAAAAATGCATGTAGAACTAGGTTAGATTTTTGTCTTAGCCATTGCAAAGAGAGAACTAAGAACATAGCACATGGAATCCTTGATGTACTTGGTGATTGGCTGGCAATGGGGAAGCTTCCTTCATTCATTCTAAAATGACTTTTTGTACTGGGATTTTAAAACATTGAGTCTTTATTTACAATAAAGTAATAGCAAAGTTCACAACATAGTACAGAAGTCCATGCTGGGCACAACATTCAGATAATCAGGGAATTAGAACTGCCTTAGCTTAGGTTTCGCTCATTGTGGGTTCTCAGTGATCATTAAATAACAACCCAACACATTAAGCAATAATAATGGTTTATGAAAGCTTGCAGTGTGTCTTT
The DNA here is from genome assembly GCF_033115175.1 of Lepus europaeus. Taxonomy (NCBI): domain Eukaryota; kingdom Metazoa; phylum Chordata; class Mammalia; order Lagomorpha; family Leporidae; genus Lepus; species Lepus europaeus. Next base: position 55,687,982 of record NC_084828.1, read on the forward strand.
GCTCTATTTGCTCTGCCTGGGTTTCATTTCACTGTAATAAACTACCACTCTGTGGTTGAAAAAAAAAAAAAAACATAACCCCACAATATGCTGCGTACAAGAAGCTCACTTCACAATGATACACAAAGTCTGAAAGTGAAGGGTTGGAAAAAGATATACCAGGCAAATAGAAACCAAAAGTGAACAGGCATATCTATCTTGATACTTGATATCAGATAAAAGGGATGTTAAATCAAAAATTGTGAAAAAAAAATAAATAAAGGGGGGGGGTTGGGAGAGAGATAAATAAGGACATTATATTTTGATAAAAGATTCTACTTAGCAAGAGGACATAACAATCATAAATGGATCCAACACTAGAACACTAAGATATATACAGAAAATACTATTACACTTAAAGGGAGGGATAGTCTTCAATATAATAATAGTGGGTGACTTCATAATATCCACATAAAAATCAAATATTTGGGAATAAATTTAACTAAAAGAAGTTAAAGATTGCTACAATGCAAATTATTGGACCTTAATAAAAGAAATCATTAAGGACACAAAAAATGGAAAGATGTTCCTTACCCATGGATCAGGAGAATCAATATCATCAAAATGTCTATACCACCTAATCTACTGATTCAAAGCAATCACTATCAAAATGCCAATGACATTTTTTACAGAAATAGGAAAAGCAATCCTAAAGATCATATGGAACCACAAAAGACCCCAACTAGCAAAAGCAATCCTGAATAAGAAAAATCAAGCTGGAGGCATCTCAGTACCTAACTTCAATGCATACCACAAAGCTATAGTAATTAAATCAGCATGATATTGGGATTAAAAGCAATACATTGGGGCTGGTGCTGTGGCATAGCAGGTAAATCTGCCGCTTGCAGTGCCAGTATCCCATATGGCACCAGTTCGAATCACAGCTGCTCCACTTCCCATCCAGCTCTCTGGCATAGCCTGGGAAAGCAGTAGAAAATGGCCAAATCCTTGGGCCCTTGCACCCACATGAGAGACCAAGAAGACTCTCCTGGCTCCTGGCTTTGGATTTGCACAGCTATGGCCATTGCGGTCATCTGGGGAGTGAAGCAGCAGATGGAAGATCTCTCTCTCTCTTTCTCTCTCTCTCTCTCTCATTCACTCACTCTGTTACTCTGCCTTTCGAATAAATAAATAAATCTTTAAAAAAAATTACACAGATCAGTGGAACAGAATAGAGAGCCTAGAAATTAATCCACAAACATAAAGCCAATTGATTGTTGACAAAAATGCTCAGACCATACAGTGGAGTAAAGATAATTTTTTTTAAGAAATGGTGCTGGCAAAACTGAATTTATATGTGTAGAAATATTAGATCCAAAAAAAAAAAAAGAAATCATGATGCACAAAAATCAACTCAAGATGGATATAAGACCTAAATTTAAGACCTGAGCCTCTGAAGTTTCTGGAAGAAAATGTAGGGAAAACACTACAAACATTGGTGTAGGGAACAACTTCTTGGACCAGACACCCAAAACACAGGCAATAAAAGCAACTGAACAAATGGGATTACATCAAACTCAGAAGTTTTGCACAGCAAAAGAAATGACCAATGGAGTGAAGAGACTTACAACAAAATGGAGAAAAATATTTGCAAACCATCTATCTGTCCCACTCTTGGGGTACCCAAAAGGCTTGAACACAGTGTATCAGAGATATCTGCACCACCATGTTTATAGCAGCACTGTTCACAATAGCAAAAATTGGAATAAACCAAGGTGTCCATCATCAGATGAATGGATAAAGATAATGTGGTATATACACACAGTGGAATACTATTCAGCTATAAAAAAGAATGACATTCTACCTTTTTTTTTTTAAGATTGATTTATTTATTTGAAAGGCAGAGTTACAAAGAGGCAGAAAAGAGAAGGGAGAGGAGTGAGGGGAGGAAATGAGTGCTCTCTCTTTCTCTTAGTTCACTCCCCAAATGGCTGCAATGGCCAGAGCTGGGCTGATCTTAAGCCAGGAATCAAGAGCTTCTTTTGGGTCTCCCACGTGGGTTCAGGGGCCCAAGGGCTTGGGCCATCTTCTGTTGCTTCCCCAGGTGCATTAGCAGGGAGCTGGATGGGAAGTGGAGCAGTTGTGATTTTAACTGGTGCCATATGGGATGCCGGTACTGCAGGTGGCAGCTTTACCTGCCACACCATGGCTCTGGCCCCCAAATTCTACCATTTGCAGCAATATAAACCCAACTGGAGGACACCATGTTGAATGAAGTAAGCTGGACACAGAAAGACAAAACCACTTATTCTCCCTAATATGTGTAGGCTGGAATTTTTTTAAAAATCAAAAAGGAAAGAAAAAAATAAAAAAACAATTGTAAGTTGATTTAAGAATCTACCTCAGAAAATTATACCCAAAATTAGGAACAGGAAAGAAATCAGAAATTGAATAAACAGAAAAACATTCTAAAGGATAAACAGCACCTTAACCTGATTCTTTGAAATGCTAACAAAGTACTTAAATTAGTAGTGAGAATGGTTAAGAAATGAGAGAAAGAATGAATAAGCAATATCACAAATGAAAATAGGACATCACCTAAGGTTTTCAAAGCATTGATATTAATAGTAAGATGATATCATGAGTCACTTTGTGCTGTTAAGATAAAAAATTTAGATGAAAGGAACAGAGCCCCACCAAAATTAAATATAACTTCTGAAGTTGACACAGGAAGAAATAGCAACTCTGATTCCACAATTTTCAATTCATGTACTGAATTTACAGTTTAAACATTTGTCCCTCTCCCTCTAAAAATCCTGTTCCAATTGACTTTATTGATTTACTCTACATATCACTTCTAAGAAATAACATATATTTTACACAAAGTTCTTCAAAGAATTAAAATGAAGGTGAGTCTAATTTTGGTACAGGCCAACTTTGCTCTAAAGTATAGATATTTTGAAAAATTATTTCTATATTAAAAACCTGAATATGGATGTTTATAGCATATTTACTCATAATTGCCACACTTAGAAGCAACCAAATGGTAGTTCAGAGATGCATGTGTAAACTGTGGTTCATCCAGACAATGAAATATTAATCATTAATGACCCCAAAACTGACCTATGGTCAGTGAAATTCTGATAAAAACCAAATAAAATGTTGTATCTGTGTAAAATATTAAAAGGATTCTAAAATTCATATTGAAATGCAAATAGCTAAATATGGTTTGGATGCTCTTAAAGAAAAAAGTAAAAGGAACTTTATCTAAAGAAAATTTAGTACATTTACATAATTAAGATACTATAGAATCAACACAAAGCTATGCAAATAGACAAGAATATAGACATAAAGTGTTCTGCAGAGCCCTAAAAAAGTAGAATCTTTTCAACAGATTATTCTGGGGCAATTGGATATCCACCTGGAAAAAATATGAACCCTACTCTTACATTGTACAATAGAAACACACAAAATCAATCTCAGCTGGGTTATAGATCTAAATGTAAAAATAACCCAGTAACATTTCTAGCATGAGTCTGATACAGTAGCTAGCAACCATCTGTGATAAGTTGAATTTAAATTATTTTAAATGAAATTCATAGTCCATTTCCTCAGACACACTAGGCACATTTCAAATGCTCAGTAGCACTTGGAAATAGCATTTGACATATCAGATGTTAAACATTTCCATCATTATAGAAAGTCCTTAGATCTGTTGATGATCTCAGTATTGGAAAGATTATTTAAAAAGAACACACACACACACAAACACACACACACAAACGAACCATAAAGAAAAAGACTGGTCCATTTAAATGTACTAAATATATATTGGTCTGAGGCCAGCACTGTGGCATAGTAGGTTAAGCCTCTACCTGCAGCACCATCATCCCATATGGGCACCAGTTCAAAACCCAGCTGCTCCACTTCTGATCCAGCTCCCTGTTAATGTGGCTGGGAAAGCAATGGAAGATGACCCTAGTGTTTTGGCCCCTGCATCCACATGGGAGACCTGGAGAAAGCTCCTGGCTCCCGGCTTCAGTTTGACCAAACCCTGGTAGTTGTAGCTGTTCAGTGAATGAAACAGTGAAGGGAAGATTTCTCTCTCTCTGCCTCTGCTTCTCCCTCTTTGCAACTCCACTTTCAAACAAATAAATAAACCTTTTTTTTTTTTAAATAAGATGATGTTCTACTCATCAAAAGGCATTAAGAGACTGAAATAGCAAGCTTTAGATGGGAACAAGTTTTTCTAGCAATCTATGACTTACATCTAATGTATGCATTAAACTCATAGATTTAAGAGACAATTCAGTGGTAAAATAAAGAGATGACCCAGTAGTGAAATGGGCAAGAGATTCAACAACTTAATTTTTAGTAGTCAAGGAAATGAATTTTAAACTATGAGGTACTTCTATCCTACATATTCACCATAGCAACTAAATTTAAGGAGACTGAAAATACTAAATATTGATGTGAAGAAAGAACGATGCAAGTGAGGGCTCATATACTGCTGAGCTTGCATATTGGAATGCTCACGTTAGAAAGTTGTTAGGCAGTAGCAAATTTGGACTGGATCTCCAAGTGCTAAAACTAGTAATTTCACTCCTAGTTATGGACCCAATAGAAATGCATGCTTAGTACATATGAAAATATTCACAGCAGTAGTATTATTCATAGTAGTCCAAACTGGAAACAACTCAAATGGTCATCAGTCAGTAGAATGGAAAAACTGTTATATTTTCATAGAACAGAAAAATATGCAGCATTGATAATAAGTAAAATAAAACCATGTGGAGTCATTTCAGAAACAATTTTAAGAAAAAGAAGTGAACACAAGAAGATGTATACAATATGTTTTCTTTTTCATATAGCATTATTTAAATGAGCATAAAAAGAATGCTAGCAGTCAACATGATGGTTTCCTTTGGTAGAAGGAAAAAAATGTTGGAAAGGGAACTAGAAAGGAGCTTCTGGGATGCTGGCTATCTTCTCTACTTATTGGCCTTGGTTTTTACGGGGTATTTGCTTTGTTATAAATGCATTACATATGTTTTGTGTGCTTTTTATATGTGTGTTCCACTCTGATTACAAGGTTTAAAATGTTTTTTCTTTAAAATAAACCTACAGGACAAAACTTTTTATGGAAATTTCCCTCTGAAATAGGACAAGACAGTAACTTTCAACTTTTAAAAATAAAATGAAGGGCCTCGATGAGTAAAAGTGTTGCTCTAGTTAAAGTAAAAATGTGACAGAGTCTAGTCCTACCTGTTTAGCTTCTCTCTGCCTTATAGACCATTCCCATCTCACAAATCAGGCATATCTGAAGAGTCTTCGATTTTCTTGGAAGGAAGTTTAGAAAGCACTGAAATAGGATTCATTTTTTATTTATTTATTTTTGACAGGCAGAGTGGACAGTGAGAGAGAGAGAGAGAGAGAGACAGAGAGACAGAGAAAGGTCTTCCTTTGCCATTGGTTCACCCCCCAATGGCCGCTGCGGCCGGCGCATCGCGCTGATCTGAAGCCAGGAGTCAGGTGCTTCTCCTGGTCTCCCATGCGGGTGCAGGGCCCAAGCACTTGGGCCATCCTCCACTGCACTCCCGGGCCATAGCAGAGAGCTGGCCTGGAAGAGGGGCAACCGGGACAGAATCCGGCGCCCCAACCAGGACTAGAACCTGAGGTGCTGGTGCCGCAGGCGGAAGATTAGCCTAGTGAGCTTCAACGCTGGCCCAGGATTCATTCTTTATAGAGATATTTGAGACCTTATTTCAAGGGATGTAGAAGATACAGCATGGACTGAGATTGTGGCAGTGTGGCTTCAACTGCTCTTTCAGTGTCAGCATCCCATATGGAAGGCTGGTTCAAGGCCCAGCTGCTCTGATTCCAATCCAGCTTCCTGCTAATGTGCCTGAGAAAGTAGCAGAATATGGCCCAATAGGGAATTCTAGGCTCCTGGCTACAGCCTGTGTCATTGCAGCCATCTGCAGACTGAGTCAGTGGATAGAAGGCACCACCACCATTCGCCCTACCCTGCCAACTAAATAACTCACTCGTTGTTGCTCTCTCTCTCCCTCTCATTCTGTTATTCTGCCTTTTAAATAAATGATCATTTTTTAGAAAGTTATAACAGTGAACAAAGTGAAACCCTTCCTCTTATGGGGTTACATGCTGTTAACTGGTACACCATTATGGAAGACAGCATGGAGATTTCTCAGAAACCTGAAAATTAATCTACCATATGACCCAGTCATTCCATCCCTGGGAATTTAACCAAAGGAAATGAAACCAGCATATGAAAGAGTTACCTATATCCTCATGTTTATAGCAGTTCAACTCACAATAGCTAAGATATGAAATCAACCCAAATATCCATCAACTGACAACTAGATAAAGAAAACATAGTATATATACATGATACAATACTACTCAGCCACAAAAAAAAGAATGCAACCTGTCTTCCACAACAAAATGGATGCATTTAGAGACGATTATGCTCAGTGAAATAAACCATTCCTAGAAAGAAATATATCATATATTTTCTCTGATCCATGGTAAGTAACATATAGAATACAAAAAAGTATAATGTAAATGAGTAAAATTTACATCTTGAGACCTGATTACTATTTATATCCCTGTCTACACTCCTGAGGAACAGTGGTCTTTACTTACTACTTACTGAATTCTTTCTTTAGTGAAGGATTAAGCTACGATTATAAAGTAAATTGAAAGTATGTTATCACAAAACTTGTAAGAAAAATAAGAAAAGAAGGTGGAGGGAGGGTGGGAAGTATCATAACATTCTTAAAATTGTATATATGAAATACATGAAATCTACTCCCTTTCTATAAATTTGAAAAAAAGAAATGGGGAAATAGTAACCATCTGATGTGATAGATTTACTAATTTGAGTGTGGTGAATATTTAACATGTATTACTAACAAAAAATCACATTGTGAATTTAAATAAATACTGTTTTATTTGTCAACTATTATTACACTTACAAAAGGCCTAGAAGCAATGTCAAATATCATTAAATAAACCTGGAAATTTATTTAAAATAGAAATGTGAAAAATCAATTCCATGCTTCCTTACTTTGTTAAAAGGAAGTTTAGTTGATAGAGAATTAGGGCTTTGAAAGGAAGGTAAGGAAAGACAATTTACATCCATAGAAGAAATTTTGACATGACATTAGCCTGATATGACACTTTCCAGAAGGTATTTATAACACAAATCTCTTTATAAGTAGTTCATTCATTCCACATGATTTGGGATCCTACCATATGCCTGATAGCATACAAAGCTTTGGATATACACAATAACACAATATAAGGATGTTCCTATATTCAACAAGCTTGCAGTTTGGAAAGTAGGACATACATTAAACAAAATACTTAAACTAGCGATGGATTAAAGGACAGAACCAGGATTAAATACCGTGCTTCTTCTTACCAGATGACAACCAGAGTTGATCATGATATTGTCTGACAACATTATGAAATACCTAAAGTCAGTAAATTCTAATATGCTTCATTTTTTCAACCAGTTTTACTTAAGACAGCTTTTTAAAATCCTTAAGCTATTCCAGAAATAGAGGTAAGACCTAGGTAGACATATATGGTTAAGAAAACTTTGAGGAATTCAGATGAGCAGCCAACACTGAGAAACATTGATTTATGTGGAATTTTACTTCATATGTTTTAAATTTCTCTTATATTAACTTCTAAAACTATTTTCCAGCTTATTTAATATCTAATGACCTTCTAACCCATATGCCTCATCAGCCACAGAAAAGATGTATGCTTCTTTACCACGTGCAAAGTTTCAAGGTGGACACATGTTCTGAGCTAAGTAGCTAGAATATAAAGCTGACTATATCAGATGGTGGCAAAAATAGGGGGCAAGCTGTTTATGTAATATTTGTTTTAATTATTTTAAGTGTTTATTTATTTGAAAGGTAGAGTGTCAGGGAGAGATAGAAATCTTCTTTTTACTGGTTCAGTCCCCAAATGCCTATATAACTAGGACTGGGCCAGGCCAAAGCCAGGGGCCAAGAGCTCTTCCAGATCTACCATGTGAGTGGAAAGAACTCAAGTATTTGGGTCATCATCTGCTGCTTTCCAAGTGTATTAGCAGGAAGGCAGATCAGAAGTGGGGGCAGAACTCAATCTGAGGAATTCCAGTATGGGATACAGGTGTCCCAATTAGGAGGTTAACCCACTGCACCAAAAGACCCACCCCTATTTTAGCTATATTTTAACTCTTCACCTCAAACTTCGATGCAATTCAATGTGAAGCTAAATAAGAGTTGCATTATCCAAGTGTCACATCAGTGAAGTTAAGTGTCACACTCCCCTGTAGTTTTAGGTTAATGTTTCTACTTAAAATATTAAACTAGTCCATTACTATTCTTTTTGTATCACTGGATTCATCTAATGTGCTTGGATAGGGTCAGGTATTAGAATTCAGAGAACCATTCCAAACACTGTGAAAAGAATATAAAATGTCTTATTATCAGATAGACAAAGAAAAAAAACAAACATACTAAGGGTTTTCTAAAGTTTTTCTCAGTTGCTTTCCTCTTTGACTTTAAAGCCATCTTTTTTTTTTTTTTTAAGGGAAAAGGTTTATTAGGGGAAACCTGACAGATCAGAGAAAAGAGAGGAGAGCATAAGAGAGAGAACAAGAGAAAGATCAAAAGACAGAGAGAGAGAGATCAGGAAATTTAAAGAAAGATATGTGTTAGGGAACAGGTGCCTTTAAAACTATGCCAGGGGGCAGGCAGGGGAGTAGGAGCAGCAAATCCCATTAAGATGGGGGTGGGGCTGACACCAGTGGTTGGGCCATGTGACCACCTGATAAAGCCATCTTATTAGGACTTGGAAATTGATCTGCTGACCACCAAAACCAAAGGCAAGCCATCTAACTCCAAGCATAATGATCTCCAATTTTAGCACAAGCATTTGTTTCTCATGTGTGAGTTTTATAATTCCTTTTCTAACAGATTCTTCTTGCACTTTTTTATTTTTTAAAAAATATTCCAAATAATATAAAAAAGTACAAGTAGTTCATTAAGGATACATAGATTTAACAATTTTTAATATTTTTCCATATTTACATCATATGTAAATGTTACAATTATTTATGCGTATACAGACATACACTATTGTAAGGAGGGTGGGAGTTTTAGTATAACTACAATCAAGACAAAGATCATAAAATGGGGAGAGAAGAGTATATTAGATGTGATTTAATGATGACATTTATAAATATCTTATAATAATGATAATTCAGTAAATAAATTCATAAATATCTATATAGTAAATAATATGGCATCCACAATTTTCATTATATATGGTGGTAAGTTGTTATTTATCTATATCCTATACATAAATATTATACTATATTATGTGTAACTAAATATTTAACTCCATATTATATATATATTTAAATAGAAACTTCATGTTTGGGGAAAAAAAGCATGTAGTATGAAGATGAAGTCCTGCCACTTTGCTCTTATGTTTTCTAAGTGTTTTGTTTTGTTTTCCCTTAGGATTCTCCACAAAGCGGCAGTTCTTGCCATGGTGCAAGATTCTGAACTCACAAGTAGATTATTCAAAATGACCCCTTATCTTGTGTTAACTGCTCAAATATCAAACCACAAGGAGAAGGATTGTCTGCAAAGCAGAAGACACTCAAAGGGATTCCTCATGAGTGAAAAGTAACAGTGAACTTACTAATAAGGGAGTGATTTCTCAGCATTTAGAAAGAAACAAACCAAAGATACATCATTCACAAAAACTACTTTGCCTACTTGTTCGCCAGAGTTAAGAAATGCAGAACATTGATAGCTGATTGAACTAATTATATAGCATCTACTCTGTGCCAGGCCCTGTGTTAGGACCAGAGCTTACAAGAGAGTGTGAGAGAAGCAAGAACATGCCATCATGGACTCTAAAGCCATAGAGTAAATACAAGAAGATATAATTGACATTATTGGGAAAGAGAAATCATTAAACAATTCTATTTCTCTAAATTCCATTGCTTTCTTTCCTGCACTGAGATCCTAAGTTAGCAGGCAGAATTATGTTCCCCAGGCCCTCCCTTTATCCCTCCCCGTTTCCTTTGCACTACTTAGTGTTAAAATCTCTTCTTCAGGGGGGATAAACAGAAGAAGATTGTGACTTCTTTCTGTGTTAGTTTCCAAGAATGGAAATAGATTCTATCTAATTTAAGCAGAAAATAAAAGAAGTGAAAGGATACTGGTATCTCGCATTCACTGGGAGAGCTGGAAAGTCAGGTTCAGAACAGGGAAAATGGGAAGTTCTGCGGCCACAGCCACAGCCACAGCCACAACCATGGTTGATGCACAGAACTTCCTGTGAGAACACGCAGCCCCTGCCCAGATGCCTGCACACAGCATTGGATCCACTACCAGAGGACACTGCTACTGCTGCCCACAGAGAGCTCCTCCCTGTCAGTGCCTCTCACATCACCTCAGCAACCTCAGACTGAAAACCCTACTTGTTAGGTCTGATTGAACTAGTTTCATAGGAGCTACAGATGCAACTTCTGAGATTTTGAGTTCTTATGTTGGTAAGGTATTTTCTGCTTCTAAAGTGGGAAGTGGTTTCTGCTTTTCATCAAGACCTTCATAGCAAGGCATTTCCAAACTGTGGAGAAGAAGCAAGATGCCAGAAAGCTAAAAAAAAAAAAAAAAAAAAAAGGACAAAGAGGCAGCCTTCCACAGATAGCTAAGGTAGCTGTCTCAAGAAATCTGCTGTGGTCATATTGTTCTTTCATGGTATACTAATGAAGTTGGATTTTAACTGTCATTCATAAATATGTAGCATGTCTAATTTCATACAAAAGTCAAAATTCTGTGTTTCCTCTGGAAATCTACTCATTAAAGGTAAAATGGAAAGAATATGATAAAACTACAAAATATTTCTGGAAAATGATACTCATATATAGAAATAAAAATATAAGTACTTATTTCTCAGTACAAGCTCAGTCATATATTTACTTCTCAATATAAGCTCTATCAATTTCAGGACATTTTTATAAGGAATGATACAGGTGAGTCTCTAAAAACTGAGGATCTTGGGAATTTAACAATTTCATTGCAGTCTTTTCCACATTATTAACTGAAGAAAAATGGGTACTCTTTAAAGATGTTTTCCATTTAGGAAACAAAAAGGAGTCAGGAGGAGCAAATCAGGACAGTGAGGTTGATATCTAATGCTTTCCCATGGAAACTCTTACAAAAAATGCCCTTGTTTGTTGAGAAGAATGAACAGGAACATTGCCATGGTGAAGGACTCTCTGATAAAATTTTCCTGCTAAATCTTTTTTTTTTTTTAATTATTTCATTTTTTTGACAGGTAGAGTTACAGAGAGAGGTCTTCCATCTGCTGGTTCACTCCCCAGATGGCCCCAATTTCTGGAGCTGCTCCGATCTGACGCCAGGAGCCAGGAGCTTCTTCTGGGTCTCCCCCATGGGTGCAGAGGCCCAAGGACTTGGGCCATCTTCTAATGCTATCCCAGGCCATAGCAGAGAGCAGGATTGGAAGAGGAGCAGCCAGGACTAGAACCAGCACCCATATGGGATGCCAGCGCGACAGGCCAGGGCTTTAACCTGCTGCGCCACAGTGCTGGCCCCTCTGCTAAATCTTTGATTAAGTTTTCAAAACACTCTCTTAATAGCAGCTGATACCATTCTTTGATCCTCAAGAAAGTCAACAGGAAAATACCTTGAGTACTGTAAAAAGCTGCTGTCATGACCTTTTCTCTTGGCGAATCTGGTTTTTCTTTGAACCAGTTCTACATCTAAGTAATCAGAGCTTTGGTTGTGCTTTGTCTTTGGAATCATACTGGGAAGGCCATTTTTCAGCTCTTGTTATAGTTCTGTGAAGAAGTCATTTGGGATCTTTATACCATTTGTTTAAAAGTTCCATGAAAAGCTCTGCTCTTATCTGCAGCTGATCTAAGACTTCATCAATTTCAATTTCTCAATCAGAATTGTGTAAACTGAACTGATAGATATGCCAGTTGTGCTGGGGTTTTTTAAAAGATTTATTTATTTGAAAGGCAAAGTTCCGGAGAGCAGAAGCAGAGAGCGAGCAAGCAAGTGATCGAGGTCAGATAGCTGCAAAGGCTGGAGCTACGCTGATCTAAAGCTGGGAGCCAGGAGCTTCCTCTAGGTCTCCCATGTAGATGCAGGAGCCCAAGGACTTGGGCCATCTTCCACTGCTTTCTGAAGCCATTAGCAGGGAGCTGGATTGGATGTGGAGCAGCTGGGACTTGAGCAGGCAACCATATGGGATGCTGGCACGGCAGGCAGCACCTTTACCTGCTATGCCACAGCGCTGGCCTCTGTGTTGGTTATTGATTGTTTTAATTGTCAATCATGTCCAATTTGGGCAGGAACAAGTTTAAATTTGCCTCACAAAATGATATAGATGTTCTGCCACTGTGGTCTTTATCTTCAACATTGTCTTATTCCTTTCTTAAAATGAGTTATTCATTTAGAAGCTGTTCATTTATCAGGTTTATTGGGGATAAACTATCCTTTTCAGACATGTTTTAATAAGTTAGTTAGTAAGATGCATTTTTGGTGCAAATATTTTTTAAATGCATGCAGTTTTTTTTTTCAAAATTCTTGTTTTCCATGATTCTTTTGGAGACCCCTCTTATCTTTGAGTGATATTTTTCACATGATACTATGCACTGTGAGCGAATCTCAACTTCACTTTGTTTTCTGTATGATTTGGAAGTCCAGCTCAGAGAAGGGGTACGCTAAGTTTAAGTGCCGTGTGAGACACTGGTGCCCTCCTTTTTCTCTTCTTTGCTGGCCCAAGAGCCATGTCCACTGTTCTTTGAGTCTTTCTTCCTCTGTCAAACCTATGGGCTACTTCCACTTCCACGAGTACTGCTCCTGCACAGCCAGAATGTTATAAGTAGGTATATTCATCAAATTGGAAATGGCCACCTAAGACAAAATCTAGCAATAGATTTAATTAAATATAAGAAGTGGTTAAAGTACATCTGAGTCCTCCCTAAGGTTTCCCAAGCCACCTGCTTTCCTCCTACTTTTGAGACCCTTGCCTTTCCCCTTCTTGCTTAATACCATCCAGGAAGAAACTGGAATTTAATATTAACATGAATGACTGACACTTAAAGAAATCTGTCTTTAAGCTCTGTCCATGTGCTTTAGGCTTTCTTTGAAAAGTATCAACTTCATTCAACAGTGATGATGTAAAACTAATGATCTTTGTTTTTCCTCGTTCCATGTTAAGTTTCTACATGTTACTTTATTTCTAAGAGAAAGCCCAAAAGAAGAGTCAAATGCCAACACTTCACATCTATTATGAATTCTAAAATTCTGATTTACTTCCCCCCTGCCAAGTAAAATTTCATTACACACTTTCCCCCAAGGATTTCAGTCCTTAAAATTAAGAGTCAGATACTAAGTAATCTTTAACAATAACAACAACAAAAAACATACAATAAAAGTTATCATATTTTCTGGCCAAGTAATTTTATCCATTAGAACTGTGATGACTGACAACCTAATCCTTTGACTTGGTACAATGACCTACTTAAAAATACAAGGTTGCACTCATGTTAGTACCTATTCTGACAATAAATTAAAGCATCTCATCAGCATCATTTAGGAAAAAAAACTAAAGCCGATTATGTGCATTATTCAACCAAACTACCAAGCAAGATCTGTTTGGCACAAAAGCATAACCAAACATAATATGCCCTGGTATTTTTTAATGAATCAATTACATGTTGACCCCTAAAGAACACAGGGTGGAATGGCGAGTTTAATTCATTGCTTAGATAGTTTTTTTTTTTTTTTTTGTGGGAGGTAAAATAGCAAGGTTTATTAAGAAGGAACATCTGTAAGGACGGATGGGCACCTCTCCAGACAGGACCTGAGAGAGAGTGCCCAGTCCCTCAGACTGGGGGGGGGGGGGCTGCATGGGTGAGTGGAGAGTACACCTGGCCAGGCCAGGCCAGGCGGGCAACTCAGCAAAGATGCAGAGAGCTGAGCGTGCAGTCCAGTTGAGGCTGGGGGTTTTAAGGAGATGGGTCTTGCTTCCCCACCTCTGCTCCTCTTGGAACAAAAGGGCTTTTTGGATGTAAATAGAAAAACTTCTCTTGAAGGTCTGAAACAAAGGACTTTATGGATGCAAATGTTATCAGACCTGAGGAAGGGAGCAGGGTGTTTGAGATGCAGATACTGGGCTGCACCTGGGAGATTGTGGAAGATTTATCAGGCAGGAAGCAGGAGGGGTGAGGGCCTCCACCTGGCAGGTTATCAGGTAGAAGGGGGCAGGGCAGGCAGGATGCGAAATCTGGGCTTCCCCTGAAACATTGTTAGGATGACTTTGAGATGCAGATGCATATAGATGTCTTCTCTTTAGGCCTGTCACACACACATAAGCTCATAACTGACTTCCTACCTAACATGCTTAGATAGTTTTTACTGCTAGAAGGAACCAAGATTTCCCGACACCAGAGGTCTCTACCTGGCAGCTTCTTCTGCAGTTGTATTTTCTTTGATCTGTAGTATTTTGATTTAATTCATTGCTAATATTAAATAATACACTTAAAATTCAGACTTCCATTTATTCTTGAAAAATTGGGAATATCTAGCCTCATTTCTCACATTTACAGGGACAAGCATCATTCAATATGCAAAAGCCATCAGCTGATGCACTTCATTCAAATTATCTGCATGGCTTTTGATTTTGAAGATTATTGATCGACTCTACTATCACTGCTCCATCCTGGTATAAATAAGGATCCTATGGAAGATGTTTAAAAACCAACCAACAAAACACTACTGAAAGAAATCATTATTCTTGATTTCATTAGGACCTGACACCAGACAGATAAAACAGAGTGCTTCTCAGTACTGCTTACTCACCACACTAGGACACAAATATTTTTATTCCAAAGTTCAAGATAAGAATCTATTTTTACTGAATTTGTCAGGATTATAGAGAAAGAAGAAGAAAGGAGAGGGAAGAAGAGTACTAACGCATTGGGTATATAATAGTTGAATTTTCATTTGAAAGATAAAAAAAATATGGGATGTGCAGATTTGTAATTTGTATCAAAACAAGGGCAATAATTAGTTTTGTAAAAAGAACAACTTAGGTTGTTAGGGACTAACTCTTAAATAAATGTGTGATTAAAATTACATTTGTTATGATGGGTATGGGGAGATGGTTAAGATGGCAGTTTTTGATAATATCCCCACATTACAGTGCTGGGTTCACACCCTAGTTCTGCTCCTGATTCCAGCTTCCTGCTAATGCACACCCTGGGAGGCAGTAGGTGATAGTACAACTGTTTGGGTCCCTGCCACACATACAGGGTATCTTGACTGAGAGTCTATCACCCAACTTTGATCTGGACCAATCCTGGAGTAAGGAATGAGTCAGAACATGAGAGCACTCAGTCCAACATTCTTTCTCCCTCTCTGTCTCCTTGTCTCTTTCTCTGTCTTCCTGTCACTCAAGTAAATAAAAAAGAAAATTACATTTGTTGGTGCTTTATTTAAGAAAACCTAAGTTGGCCGGCTCCGTGGCTCAATAGGCTAATCCTCTGCCTTGTGGCGCCAGCACTCCAGGTTCTAGTCCTGGTTAGGGCACCGGATTCTGTCCCGGTTGCCCCTCTTCCAGGCCAGCTCTCTGCTGTGGCCAGGGAGTGCAGTGGAGGATGGCCCAAGTGCTTGGGCCCTGCACCCCATGGGAGACCAGGAGAAGCACCTGGCTCCTGCCTTCGAATCAGCATGGTGCGCCGGCCGCAGCAGCCATTGGAGGGTAAACCAACGGCAAAAGGAAGACCTTTCTCTCTGTCTCTCTCTCTCTCACTGTACACTCTGCCTGTCAAAAAAAAAAAAAAGAAGGAAAGAAAGAAAGCCTAAGTCACAGAGGATATAATAAAGTGGCTCAGTGTTTTAAATATGAATTTTATTAAATTTCCATTTATTTTTAAATTCCTTACTTTTAGGAGTAAGGGAGTTCTGGTATTCTATTGTACAGCAGCATAGCTATAGATAATGGTAATGTATTATATGTTTTTCCTTTAAAATCTAACAGAAAAGATTTTGAATGTTTTCACTGTAAAGAAATGTTAAGTGTTTAAGGAGATATATGTTTACTCTGGCTTGACATTACACAATGTAAACTTGCCTCAAGACATCACATAGTATTCCATAAATGTCCACTTTCTATCAAATTTTAAAAAAATATTTTAAAACAATTTTCTTACTTCAAAATTTACTTTTTTTTTTAACTTTTATTTAATGAATATAAATTTCCAGTGTACAGCTTATGGATTACAGTGGCTTCCCCCTCCCATAACTTCCCTCCCACCCGCAACCCTCCCCTCTCCTGCTCCCTCTCCCCTTCCATTTGCATCAAGATTCATTTTCAATTCTCTTCACATACAGAAGATCAATTTAGTATAAAGGTTTCAACAGTTTGCACTCACATAGACACACAAAGTGAAACATACTGTTTGAGTACTAGTTATAGCATCAAATCAAAATGTACAGCACATTAAGGACAGAGATCCCACATGAGGAGCAAGTGCACAGTGGCTCCTGTTGTTGACCCAACAAATTGACACTAGTTTATGGTGCCAGTAACCACCCTAGGCTGTCGTCATGAGTTGCCAAGGCTATGGAAGCCTTCCAAGTTTGCCGACTCTGATCATATTTAGACAAGGTCATAAAAGACAGGGTGAGGATAGTAACCAATGATCCTAAGAGTGAACTTGGTCTGATATGTCAAATTCATATGACCCAGAGATTGCCAGAAAGCAGCATGTTAAAACTCAAAAAATAATCCTCTAGAATGTTTATCTAACAGCAAGTAACTTGTATGACAGTTTATAAAACCTTAAAGAACCTTCTTTAAGAAACATCTAAATGAGTCTCCAAAAGTATTATCTGTTTTAACTTCATGAAGATACATATTTAATAGGACCATTCTAAAAATAAAGATTAAAGCAGCAATATTTTCCTCTCAAAATTAGAAAGTCTATAGTAGAAATCACTTTTTAGGCTTAAGCAGAACATTGGAGTATCTTACAGTCATTTCTAAATAGAACAAAATCTATTCTGGAATAATCTAAACCAAATATTTTATGCAACCACAGGGAGTAAAGATAGCTAAAAACAGACACTTAACAACAAATCTTAAATAACATCTAAATTTAATGTGGAGCTACCTTGGGAATATAAAATCTGTCTCCATACAAAATACAATCTTTAAGAAGAAATACAATCTGTAAAAGGCTAGTTTCTTCCGGAATTTTTCTAGTAGAGACCTATTATATATCTGTTTAAGCCAGTACTCTGCAGGAAAACAAAAAATCATAATAATGCAATCACCTAATTCGATAATTAGGTAAATTCTATAATGGTCAGAAGTCCTGGAGAAGTTGCACTAAATCTATGATTTGGTGACAAATAGGACAGAAGCCTGGAGCAAAAGCTTCAAGAGCTATAGTGCAATCAGAAAAATAAGATAACAGGTATACCTCAAAAATAAAAATGTTTAAAGAAATTTATAATCAGCATGGTTCAAGATATGACTATATAGAAAGCTGGGATTCCAGGTAACAACTATGGTTTACTAATTTATATAAAAATCTACACATGACATGGCTTAGTCCAATTTTATGTTGCTTTAACAAAATATCTAGAACTGGGTTATTTCTAAAGAAAAGAGGATTTTTAGTGCATAGTTTGAGGTTAGAATACATGGCACTCGTATCTACTTGGCTCTGATAAAGGCCTTCTGGCTATATCACAAAATAGCAGATGACATCCAGTGGGAGCACGTGTGATAAAGAAACAGAGATTGCATAGCAAGACAGGAAGCAAGGGACAGGAGAGGGGCCAGGCTCATTCTTTTATAACAACTCACCTCATGGGAAGAATTTAATATTCTAAGACCCACCCCACTCCAAAACCAGAATTAATCAATTCATGAGCGGGAAGCCTCCAGACATAATTACCTTCTACTAGGCCCCACCTCTTAAATGTTCTACCACTTCTTAACACTGCCACACGGGGCTCCAAACTTCTAGCACATGAACCTTCAGGGAACAAATCACATTGAACCATAGCACAGCATGTGTTGTAACTGTTGTACCAAAGCTCAATACCATTCCATGGCAAAGACAGTCCCTGTACTACAAGCAGACTTTACAATAGACAGAATTCAACAATTTTTAGGCATTAACAAAGGCATCTGTACTGGTCAGTTTTCATCACTGTAACAAATATGTGAGAGGAGTTACTTAGGGAAGAATAAGGCTTACCTTGGATTACAATTTTGGAGGTTCACAGTCCAAGATTAAGCAGTGCCATTAGTGTGGCATATGATGAGAGTGGTGGATGATGGAACATCTGCACAGAAAGGTTCACATGATGAGTTAAGAAGCAGAATGTAATAAGAAACATGCTCATTCTTTGTAAAGTCACCAACATTCAGTTATGAGACTCCACCTTAGTAACATAACCCAATCCTATCACTTCCCAAAGACCTCACTTCCAGACACCATGATGAAATAAATTCTAACATTAATCCAATAACATAGGGGACCAAATCCTTAATCTATGGGCCTTTGGGAAATTCCACAACTATTATTCAAACCATAAAAGCATCCTTAGGTTGACCAGTTTTGCTCAACAGAACAAAAGCTTCATAGGAAACCCTTGTCTAAAGAGGCCCATAATATCTTATACCATCTCTGTCTATATAACATAGACTAAGTGTCTTTTTTTTTTAATGGGGTGGCCAGATATTTACCAGCATCAGTAATGCAGTAACTGGAAGATATTGACAGGGTTTTGAATTTAACTCCTCTCAGTAGACCATTTGGTCATCACTGAGGTGATGGGAATTCTTCCCTTCCTTGAGGCCATTGTACCATTATCTAAAAATGACACAACAGGTAGATTTCTGAAATCCAAGAAAATTTCCCTCAGCAAAAGTTTTCAGTGGAAATTTCCTAAGTAGGTAGAATAATCAGAAATACCTACTGGAATTTATTTTACTGGTTGCATTTTTATAGATACATAGTATTTTACATATTTATGGGGTACAATGTGATGTTTTAATACATGTATACAATTTATAATAATCATATTAGGGTGACTGGCATATGCATCATCTCAAAAACTTGCCATTTATATCTACTGGGAACATCTAAACAAGACCCTTTCTATTTCTTATTTTGAAATAAATAATCAGGGCCAAATATAGTTACCCTACTGTGTTATTGAACATTAAAATTTATTCCCCCTGGGACCAGTCCTCTGCCATATGGGTGCCCATTTATGTCTTGGCTGCTCCACTTCCCATCTAGCTCCCTGTTAATGTGCCTGGGAGAGCAGTGGAAGGTGGCCCAAGTGATTGGGAAATCCAGAAGAAGCTCCCGGATCCTGGCTGTGGATTGGCTCAGCTCTGGCTGTTGTGGCCATTTGGGGAGTGAATCAACAAAGGAACACCTCTCTCTGTCTCTTCCTGTCTGTAACTATACCTCTCAAATAAATAAATAAAATCTTTTTTATAAATTGTTCCTCTTATCCAACGGTACTCCTGTACCTGTTAACTCTATCGTCTCACCCTTCACAACCTATGGTATTCTACTTTCTACCTCTATGAGATAATTTTTTTCAGCTTCTACTTGTAAGTATTTGAAGTATTTGTCTTCTGCGGCCTGACTTATTTTGTTTAATTGCTAGTGAAATGGTGCCATCTTATCTTCAGTGCCATTACAAGCCCTGGATGCCATCTTAGGCTCTGGCCCAGTCACCATCTTGTACAATAATTTTGGCCTCTCGCTGGCGCCACTGCTCACTTGGCTAATCCTCCACCTGTGGTGCCAGCACCCCAGGTTCTAGTCCCAGTTGGGATGCCGGATTCTGTCCCAGTTGCTCCTCTTCTAGTCTAGCTCTCTGCTGTGGCCCGGGAGTGCAGTGGAGGATGGCTCAAGTGCTTGGGCCCTGCAACCACATGGGAGACCAGGAGGAAGCATGCGCCGATCCAAAGCGGCCATTTGGAGGATGAACCAACGGAAAAGGGAAGACCTTTCTCTCTGTCTCTCTCTGTCTAACTCTGCCTGTCAAAATAAATAAATAAATATTTTTGGCCTCTCCAGAATCCAGCCTGATTTACTAGGACTCAGGTGACCAAATGGCTAACTACAAGCATCAACTCCACTCCCACTTTAACAGGACTCACTGCTCCCACTCTCCTATCTCTGTAAGGCTATAACAAGCTCAGTTTTCCCTCACAGGCTCTTCTCTTTTCTCTCTCTCCCTCTAGCCTGTCAGATTTCCCCTTAGCAATAAACCTTTCCCCCTACCCTGGCATTTGGTATGTTTTGTGTTGGCCTTACATTAATATAATATTCCCCAGGGTCATCTGTTGTTGCAAATGATAAGGTTTTGTATTTCTTATGGCTGAATAACATTTATAGATAGACATATATATTTCCCATATTTCCTTATCTATTCATCCACATTGACGACCTTTCATATTTGTTGTTCTCATGGTATGAATGCCTAGAACACAGATGCCTAAAATTGAACACATTATTTTTTCATGAAACTTTTGGCCATCTGTCCCTGTGATTTCTGAAATTTTCCCTGATCCCTACACTAGATTAGGAACTACCTTTACACTCTCATCAAACTCCTACATCCCTCACTCCTAGCACTGGTATCTGTAATCACATCAATCATCACAGGCAATAACTTCACCAACGTCGATCTGCCACCTTGCCTTATAAGCCAATATGAAAGCAGAACCTGGCACACAGTTTGTGATAATTATGAACAAACATATGTACATTTGAATAAATGAGTCTTCATGAAGAAAGTAAAAGTGCATTTTGATGTCATGGATGAATCCCACTGCAACTGTGAGATTCATTTTATTTTTGTTTGTCAAGAGGCCTTAGAACTATCAATTATAGAAGACATAATTGTCAGTTATTGAGGTCATATTCGCATCAACTTTCGTTTTTCCCTTTTGGCTAATTATGAGCAATATTACAATGATTGCAGCTCCTTGTATCTACTTGTAATGTGCTGTTGTGACTGGCTGAACAATGCCCACCCCCCAAGATATCCACATTCTAAACTCAAAACCTGCAACTATGGCCAAATGGACTTTACATGTGACTAAGTCAAGGATGTTTAGATTGAAATGTTACTCTGGATAATCCTGGTATCTATTCGTACTGCTGTAACAAAATATTTGAAATTGGGTAATTTAGAAGAACGAAATCTAAGCCAAGATCAAAGCACTAACAGGTTGGCTTCTGCTGAGGGCTGTGCTCTATTTCAAAGATGATGCTTGGTGCTGCATCCTCTGGAGGTGACAACGCATCCTCACATGATGGAAGGGATGGAAGGGCCTCTTAGTTCCCTTTAGCCCCTCTATAAGGCACTAATAGCATCTATGAGGCTAGTGCCCCCCTAAACTAATCACTCCCTGAAGTCTCTACCTCTTAATATGGTTGTATTGGAAATTACATTTCACAATGAATTTTGAGGAAGACACAAGTGGTGGAATTACAGCTAGGAGTAAGCCCAATTAATAAAAAAGTTCTTATAAGAGGAAGAAGGAGTTCAACCACTAGTACTAGAACAACAACAGCAACAACAACAACAAACTGTAATTAACACACAATTATTCTTAGGTGTTTAAATTTTAACTGAAAAGTGATCCCTGTTAAATTTAAGAGTGGAAAAAGAGAGGGAGGAGATGTACAATTTGGGACATACACAATCAGACTTGCCCCAAAGGATAGAGTTAGAAATGTGCCAGGGGATTCCAATACAATCCCATCAAGGTGGCATGTACCAATGCCATCTCACTAGTCCAAGTGATCAATTTTAGTTCACAACCGATGGCTCTGATAGGTCTAAGAATCAAAGGGATCACACAAACAAGACAAGTGTCTGTTAATACTAACTGATAGAATCAAAAAGGGAGAGAAAGATCCAACATGGGAAGTGGGATACACAACAGACTCATAGAATGGCAGACGTCCTAAACAACACTCTGGCCTCAGAATCAGCCCTTAAGGCATTCGGATCTGGCTGAAGAGCCCATGAGAGTATTGTAGGCATGGAAAGCCAAGATACCATGGAAAAGAAAAAACAAAAAAAGAAGAAGACCTAAATGAAAGATCTCTGCGAGTGAGATCCCAGTGGAAAGAACGGGGCCATCAGAGAAGGAGGTACCTTTCTCTGAAGGGAGGAGACAACTTCCACTTTGACTATGACCCTATCGGAATAAGATCAAAGTCAGCGAACTCTAAAGGCTTCCATAGCCCTGGCAACTCATGACTAGAGCCTAGGGAGATTACTGACGCCATGAACAGGAGTGTCAAATTGTTAAGTCAGCAACAGGAGTCACTGTGTGCTTACATCCCATGTGGGATCTGTCCTTAATGTGTTGGCTAATGTGCAGTGATGCTATAACTAGTACTGAAACAGTATATTTACACTTTGTGTTTCTGCGTGGGTACAAACTGATGAGATCTTTACTAATTATATACTGAATTGATCTTCTGTATATAAAGATAATTGGAAATGAAAAAAAAAAACCCTGGTGTTAAATTGGAAATGGCATAGAAAATTAATTAATTTTTTTAAAAAAATATTATGTAGGATCTCTGTCTTTAATGTGCTGTACACTCTTATTTAATGCTATAACTAGTACTCCAACAGTATTTTTTTTCACTTTGTGTTGCTATATGGGGGCAAACTGTTGAAATCGTTACTTAATATATACTAAACTGATCTTCTGTATATAAAGAGAATTGAAAATGAATCATGATGTGATTGGAAGGGGAGAGGGAGCGGGAAAGGGGAGGGTTGTGGGTGGGAGGGAAGTTTTGGGAGGGGGAAGCCATTGTAACCCATGAGGTTTGCTTTGGAAATTTATATTCATTAAATAAAAGTTTAATTAAAAAACAAACAAACAAACAAACAAAAAATCCCCAAAAAAGAGGAAGAAGGAATGTCAGAGTCAGAGAAGGACATGTAACAAGGCAAGCAGAATTCAAAGTGATATAGTCTTGCACTAATGAATGGGGGAAATCTCTAGAAAATGGCAAAAGAGAAGAAATAGATTCTCCCCAAGAAACCCAAAGCCACGGAAGTTTCACTTTAGACTGAGTCTTCCATAATTATACAATATCTAATATGATAAATTTGTGCTGTTTTAAGCCATTAATTTTGTGATAAGTTGTCACAGCAGCAATAAAAATTGCCTTTGAAAAGGGTCTTAGAAATATTAATTCTAAGTCACATAATCAGCAATTATTGAAATGTCAAAGCAGAATGTCCACAATATAGCTGTATACTAGGTATGCCTAAGAAAAGTGCTCCAAAATTTTTATTTTTTGGTCAAAGAAGAGGGGCATACCTAAGAAAGCAGACATGGAGATGCTAATGAAGGATACTCAAAGACAAAATAGAGGGGCAGGCACCGTGGCTCAACAGGCTAATCCTCCGCCTAGCGGCGCAAGCACACCGGGTTCTAGTCCCGGTCGGGGCACCGGATTCTGTCCTGGTTGCCCCTCTTCCAGGCCAGCTCTCTGCCATGGCCAGGGAGTGCAGTGAAGGATGGCCCAAGTGCTTGGGCCCTGCACCCCATGGGAGACCAGGAGAAGTACCTGGCTCCTGCCATCGGATCAGCGCAGTGCCCCGGTCGCAGCGGCCATTGGAGGGTGAACCAACGGCAAAAGGAAGACCTTTCTCTCTGTCTCTCTCTCTCACTGTCCACTCTGCCTGTCAAAAAAAAAAAAAAGACAAAATAGAGGAAACACCCATAAGGAAATACCCAGTGATTTCCAGAGAATCGATGAGCATCTAAAAATAAGTCCCTTCCCTCACTGCCAAGTTATCCACATGTTATCCAAGGCAAGTAAAACAATTTGTGTTTCTTTTTTAAATATAATTTTAATATAATTTTCTTTTACATCCACAGGGGTTTCTATATTTTTGTTAACATGTAATAATTGTACATATTAATGGCATATAATGTGATATTTCAACACATGTATGCAATATATACTGACCAAATCACAGTAGTTAGCATTTCTATCTCATTATTTATGTTTGGATATTTGATATCCTCTCTTGCAGTTCTTCATAAAATATGAGATTATCAGGAGCTACAGTCACCCCTCTTGCCAGGGAACATCAGAGCTCATAGCTTCTGACTCTGTTTTGGTGCCCATCATCCAACTTCCCTGTAACTATTTCCTCTTACCATTCCAAACCTCTAGTAATCAGTAGCCCACATTCAGGTCAACTTTTCTTTCTTTCCTTCCTTCCCATTTCCTTACCTGCCCACCCCACAACACTTCTACCCACTTCAACATGAGAGCACACATATTGCATTTGTCTTTCTATGCCTGGCTTATTTCACCCAACGAGGTGTCCTCCAGTTCCATCTGCTCGCTGCAGATGCCAAGACTTCATTCTTTATAAATGAATAACATTACACTGTGTGTATATATGTCACATTTTCTTTATTTATCCACTGATGGACACATAGTTTGATTCCATAGTTAGCTATTATAAATAGCACCGCAGTAAGCAGAGGAAATCAGGCACCTTTTTCATGTACTCATTTCCTTTCCATTTTATATATTCCCAAAAAAGTTATAGCTTGAACATATGTTAATTCCAATTTTCAATTTTCTAAGAATAATGCATACTGTTCTCCATTATGGCTATACTAATACACCTTCCCACCAGCAGTGTTTAAGAGTTTCCTTTCTACACATCTTTGCCAGTATTTGTTACTTTTCCCTTTTTAATAGTCAGTCTAACTGGGATGAGATATTTCATTTTGATTTTGATTTGCATTTCCCTGATGGTTAATAATACTGAATCTTTTCATCTGTTTGTTAGTCAAATATATTTCTCTTTTTGTAAATGTCCATTTATATCATTTGGCCATATTTATTTACTGTTTTTAAAGATTTTTTTATTTATTTGAAAGAGAGCTAGAGAGAGGTAGAGAAAGAGAGAGAAGTCTTCCATCCACTGATTCACTCCCCAGATGGCCGCAACAGCTGGAGCTGAGCTGATCCGAAACCAGGAGCCAGGAGACTCTTCCGGGTCTCCCATGGGGGTACAGGAGCCCAAGGACTTGGGCCATCTCCCACTGCTTTTCCAGGCCATAGCAGAGAGCTGGATCAGAAGAGGAGCAGCCGGGACTAGAACTGGCACCCATATGGGATGCCGGTGCTTCAGGCCAGGGTGCCAACCTGCTGCGCCACATTTGGCTATTTTTAATTGAGGTCCTTTTTTTTTTTTCACTAAATTCCTTACATATTCTGGATACTAGCTCTTTGTGAGGTAAAATACAAATATTTTTCCCATTTTATATGTTGGCTCTTCACTCTGTTGATTATTTCCTTTGCCATGTAAAAGCTGTATCCTTTGATGAAATGCTACTTGGGGGCCGGCACCATGGTTCACTTGGCTAATCCTCTGGTTGCTCCTCTTCCACTCCAGCTCTCCGCTGTGGTCTGGGAGGGCAGTGCAGGATGGCCCAGGTGCTTGGGCTCCTGCACCCACGTGGGAGACTGGGAGGAAGCACCTGGCTCCTGGCTTCGCATCTGTGCAGCTCTGGCAGTGGCAGCCATTTGTGTGGTGAACCAGCTGAGGGAAGACCTTTCTCTCTCTCTCTCTCTCTCTCTCTCTCTATTATTCTACCTGTCAAATAAATAAAAAGAAAAAAAAATGAAATGCTACTCATATAATTTTGTTTTCATTGCTTGTATTTTGGGTTCATATCCAAAATTCTTTGCCCAAATCAATGTCCTAAAGCATTTCTGCTGTGTTTGCTTCCTTTGGTTAATAGTTTCAGGCATTAACATTTAGGTTTTACATCCATTTTGTGTTGATTTTTATAAAGCATGACAGAAACTGTTGAGATTCAATTTTCTATGTATTGAAATCCAGTTTTCCCAGCACCATTTAATAATGAACAGGCTGGACCTCCTCCATTGTATATTTTTGCCACTTTTGTGAAAAACCAGTTGGTTGTTGATATAATCAGCATATTTCTGGAATCTTCATTCTGACTAATTGGCCTATGTATCTATGTTTATGCCAGTAGTACAAGGTTTTTATTAAGCATTATGATGACTCCACACATTTCTACCAGATTGCTTTGGTTATTTGATCTTTTATGTTACCATACGAATTTTAGCATTATTTTTCTAGTTCTGTGAAGAATGCCATTATCTAATGGTGTCCCAATGATCAAATGCTGTGTTGCTGTGTTTTTCATTGCTCTAGTTAAAAGACTTTGGAGGAGCTTTGTTGGGGGAAATAAAGTTTATTTTAGCCCCAGCATTATGGCACAATGTTAAGACACCACCTGCAGTGCTGGCCATCCCAAATCATAGCACCAGTTCAGTTCTCAGCTGCTCTACTTCCAATCTAACTTCCTGTCAATGTGCCTGTGAAGGCAGCAAAAGATGGCCCAAGTGGTTGGACCCCTGTCATCCATTGGGAGAATGGATGGAGTTTCTGGCTCCTGGTTTTGGCCTGGTCTAACCCTGATCCTCATGAGCATTTTGGAAGTAAACCCATGGATGGAAGATCTGTCTCTACCTCTACTTCTGTCCCCACCCCTCTCACCACCACCCTCCCCGTCATTCTGTCTTCCAAATAAATAACTTTTTTAAAAAAATATTTATTTCAGCTTACAGTTAGATGTTACAGGCATATGATAGAGGCTGATCATGGTTGGCGAGAAAGCAGAGAGGTCCTAGGCTGAACTAAAACTAAAATAAACCTCTCGTAAAAACCATGCTCTGAAGGCATGACCCAAAATTGTACCACCAGACCCCTCTCAGACAGCATTAATGGATCAAGTCTCTTAATCAACCACTAACAGTAAGACATTAAAGTCCAGATATCTGCATGAGTTTTGTGGAGACAAATCTTATTGTACCCATAACAGTTGCTGTCTTCATTCCTTTTTCATTTTCTTACTTTTCTTCTGAGATGTTTCAAGAGACTTGTCTTCAAGTTCAAATATGTCTTCCTCTGCTTGATCTGGTTTTTTTGAAATGTTCAAATGTATTTTTATTTCATTTACTGAGTTCTTTTCCAACATTTCCATTTTTCTTTTTCAAGATCTCTACTAGTTTGCTGGATTTTTCATTCATAGCATGCACCATTTTCCTAATTTTGTTAAACTCTGTCTCTATTGTATCTCATTGAGTTCACTTATAATCATTCTTTTGAATTCTATATAAGGCATTGTGGAAATCTCCTTTTCTTTGAAATCTGTTGCCAGACAGTTACTGAGTTCCTTTAAAGACAACATGTTACCTGTTTTTCATACCTTTTGTCACTATGTTGAGATATGCACATTTGTTTCTACCATTTTTATGTGGTAGCTTTTATAGTAAATGGCTTTCGCCTGAAAATATCTTAGAATGTTAGAATCGTAGGCTATGTTGACTTTGATTCCAGTTAGACAACTAAGTAAAGTCTATCTATAGTTTCTTAGGTTTTTAATTGGAGGTTTGGGGTATGGTGTTTGGTGACAGAACTGGAGATCCCTTCTGGCTCCAGGAACCATGCAAGGCAGTGGGTACTTAAGTGGCCACAGTAGGCCTGGTATAACCAGCAGTGGTGGCAGGGCACCCACTAGGTGGCCACTCCAGAAATGGCAGTGGTGGTGCTGAAAAGGCATGGTGTATTTTACCTCAGCAGCAATCTGATATATGTATACTCTGCTGAGCAAAGACATGGGCTGTAAGTGAGCTAGTAGTGGTCATGAAGAGCATATAGAAGAGAATGTACCTAAGGCAGGGTGCAAACCATGTAGCAATGAATGCATGCTGCTGGGCCTAGTGGTGGTTAGGGTCCACCCTAGGCTGGCCAGTGCAGGGCATGTTTGGTGTAGAATGTACACCATTAGCCCCAGTAGCAGCTTGTGCTAATTCAGGTCTGGTCACCACTGTAGCCTCAGGAAGCATGCAGCTTGGAATATAAGCCTGATGGCAGCAGTGGCTACAGAAAGTATTTAGCATAAAATGTGCTCTCTCTCTCAAGCCCAGGGTTAGCTTGGGTTGATAGCAGGCAGGCAACGTGACTTCACCTCCAATATGTTGACACATTGCAGCAGCCTGGATTTGAGAGATTAAAGTGACACAATGCGATAATTTTCATCATTGCAAGACTATGATGCAGGTTCAAGATAGCTCTCCTAAATGGACTCCAATTCTTTGATGCTGGTGGAATTTTCCTGTAGGATTTGCTGGCACATGTGTGATGATAGTTTCACTGACATTCTTTCATTTCTTTTTTTCTCCATAGGGAATCCCTTTGGCTGAGGAACTTGGGTTGTGGTTATCCAGAATGTTTTATTTCATCCTCTATGCCTTTATCTCAAGTCTGTATGTCTTCTAGAATTCCCACTTCTTTCTTTCTGGGACCCAGAACCACTCACATTGGAATTAATTATTTCTTTGTTTCTCTGGTTCTTCTTTGTGGAGGGGGACATTAAATATCTCTATTCAAACATCTTGCCAGTCTTCTCACAACTTGATGTTTGTGAAGGATCTACCCTATGGAGGATTCCAAGATGATGAAATAGGGAGGGGGCTTACTGCTCTAGGCTAGGAGAAAATAGTTTTAAAAATGGAGAGAGCATAATATCAGTTAAGAGTTAGGGAGAAAACTGCAGTGGAAACTCCACAGAATGAAGAGGGGTGCCTTGTGTGGTTCTATGTGGAGGGTGTGGATATGTAGAATGAGCATGGATATAACACAGGACATCAGCAGCCAAAAGCCTCAGCTCCAGCTTTGGAGAGTGAGGTGAGACCAGACAGCGGCAGTCCAAGGAACTTCTACATAATATTTGTTGAACTCTTTTACATAGTGTAGGGTTAACTTTACAATCACTAAGTAAACTGAAAATAAATATTGTAAAAATTCAGAGTGGGAATGGGGATGGAATAGGAAAAAGGGTTAGACCATGGGTGAGAGGGAAGGCAGGGTGGGAACTATCACTATGTTCCTAAATCTGTATATAGGAAACAAACAAAAATTGGACCTAATGGATACCTACAGAACTTGTCATTCTACAGTTGCAGAATACACATTATTCTCACCAATACATGGAACTTTCTCTAGGACTGAACACTTGCTAGGCCATAAAACAAGTTTTGGCAAATTCAAAAAATTGAAATCATACAATGCATCTTCTCTAACCACAAGGCATAAAGCTGGAAAGCAACAACTCAGGAATCTCTAGAATATATGCAAACACATGAAGACCGAATAACATACTCCTAAATGGAAAGTGGCTCATAAGAGAAACCAAAAAAGAAATAAAAAAATTTCTGGAAACAAATGAAGATTACAATATAACATGTCAAAACTTATGGAATACAGCAAAAGTAGTGTTAAGAGGAAAGTATATGGCAAACGGTGCCTACATCAAGAATTTGGAAAAGCACCAAGTAATGAGTTATCAATTTATCTCAAGGACCTAGAGAAACAACAGCAAAGGAAACCCAAAATTAGTAGGAGAAAAGAAATAATTAAAATTGGAATAGAAAAAAATTGAAAACAAAAAAAATATAAAATATCAATGAAATAAGAGCCAGATTTTTTTTAAGGAATAAACAAAATTGAAACACCATTGGTTCAATGAACCCAAAGAAGAGGGAGGAGACCCAAATCAATAAAATCAGAGATGAAAAAAGAAATGTAATAACAGATATCACAGAAATAAAAAGAATTATCAGAAATTACTTAAAACAGCTGTATGCCAACAAATTGGGAAACCTAAAAGAAACAGATAGATTTCTGGACACATACAATCTACCAAAATTGAGCCAAGAAGACATAGAAAACCTAAACAGACCAATAACCAAGATGGAGACTGAATCAGTAAAAAAGATTCTCCCACCAAAGGAAAGCCTAGGACCAGATGGCTTCACTACTGAATTCTACCAGACATTTAAAGAACTAATTCCAATTCTTCTCAAATTATTCAAAACAATTGAAAGGGAGGTATTTCTCTGAAACTCTTTCTATGAGGCCAACATCACATAATACCTAAACCAGAAAAAGAAACAACAGAGAAAGAGAATTACAGACCAATTTCTTTGATGAACATAGACTCAAAAATCCTCAACAAAATACTTTCCAATCAAATACAACAACGCATCAGAAAGATCATTCATCAGACCAAGTGGGATTTTTCTTTGGTATGCAGGGATAGTTCAACATTTGCAAATCAATAAATGTGATAAATCACATTAACAAATGGAAGAACAAAAGCCTTATGGTTATCTCAATGGATGCAGGGAAAGCATTTGATAAAATACAACATGGATTCATGATAAAAACCTTAAGCAAACTGTTTATAGAAGGAACATTCCTCAACACAATCAAGGCACTCTATGACAAATTAATGGCCAGCATTTTATTGAATTTATTATATAAAAATATGAAGCATTCCCACTAAATCTAGAACCAAAGATGCCCACGATCACCATTATTACTCAATATAGTTCTGGAAGTTTTATCCAGAGCCAATAGGGCAAGGAAACAGAAATCAAAGGGATACAAATTAGAAAGGAGAAAGTCAAATTATCCCTATTTGCAGATGATATGAATCTTTATATAGGAGATCCAAAAAACTCCACTAAGAGACTATCAAAAAAGTTTGAGACAACAAAAGAATTTGGTAAAGTGGCAGGATATAAAATTAACACACAAAAATCAATAGCTTTTGTATACACAGACCATGTCATGGCTGAGAAAGAACAACTAAGAACAATCCCATTCACAGTAGCTTAAAAAATTAAATAACCTGGAATAAATTTAACCAAGGATGTCAAAGATCTCTATGATGAAAAATATAAAACATTAAAGAAAGATATAGAATAAGACTTTAAAAAATGGGAAAATCTTCCATGTTCATGGATTGGAAGCATCAGTATCATCAAAATGTCCATACTACCCAAGGCAATATACAGACTCAATGTAATTCCAATCAAAATGCCAATGACATTCTTCTCAGATCTAGAAAAAATGATGCTGAAATTCATATGGAAACAAAGAGACCCCAAAAAGCTCAAGCAATCCCATACAACAAATCCAAAGCTGGAGGGATCACAATAACAGATTTCAAGGCATACTATAGAGCAGTTATCATCAAAATAGCTTGATACTGGCAAAAAACAGATAGGTAACAAATGGAACAGAAGAAATACTACAGAAATCAATCCATGCATCTATAACTAACTTATATTTGACAAAGGAGGTAAAATGCATCCCTGGAGCAAGGACAGTCTCTTTTAACAAATGGTGGTGGGAAAACTAGATCTCCATGTGCAGAAATATGAAACTAGACCCATACCATACACCTTACATAAAAATAAACTCAAAAAGGATCAAAAACTTAAATTTATGACCTGGTACCATCTAATTATTAGAGTACATTGGGGAAACTCTGCAATCACTGGCATAGGCAAAGACTTCTTGGAAAAGACCCCAGAGGCACAGGCAGTCAAAGCCAAAGTTGACAAATGAGATTACATGAAATTGAGAAGCTTCAGCACTACAGAAGAAACACTCAGCAACGTGAAGAGGCAACTGACCGAATGGGAGAAAGTATTCACAAACTAGGAAACTGATAAAGGATTAAGATTCAGAATCTCTAAAGAGATCAAGAAACTCAACCACAACAAACAAAAGAATCCACTTAAGAAATGGGCTAAGGACTTGAACAGTCATTTTTCAAGAAAGGAAATTCAAATGCCAACAGACACATGAAAAATTGCTCAGGATCACTAGCCATCAGGGAAATGCAAATCAAGGCCGGCACTGCAGCTCAATAGGCTAACCCTGCGCCTGTGGTGCCGGCACCTTGGGTTCTAATCCCAGTTGGGGCACCAGATTCTGTCCCAGTTGCTCCTCCTCCAGTCCAGCTCTCTGCTGTGGCCCGGGAGTGCAGTGGAGGATGGCCCAAGTCCTTGGGCCCTACACCCGCATGGAAGACCAGGAGAAGCACCTGGCTCCTGACTTTGGATCAGTGCGGTGTGCCAGCCGCAGCAGCCATTAGGGGGTGAACCAATGGCAAAGGAAGACCTTTCTCTCTGTCTCTCTCTCTGTCTAACTCTGCCTGTCAAAAAAAAAAAAGGAAATGCAAATCAAAACCACAATGATGTTTCTCCTCACCCCAGTTTGAATGACTCTGATACAGAAATCAAGAAACCATAATTGCTGGTGAAGATGTGGAAAAATGGTACCTAATCCACTCTTAGTGGGAATGTAAACTGGTACAGCCACTGTGGAAGACTGTATAGTCATAACTCAGAAATCTAAATATAGTCCTGCCATATAACCCAGCATTCCCACTCCTGGGAATTTACCCAAAGGAAATAATATCAGCATATGAAAGGGTTATCTGCAGCCTCATGCTTATTGCAGCTCAATTAACAATAGCTAAGATGAAATCAACCCAGATGTCCATCAACTGTAGACTGGATAAAGAAAGTATAGAAAAGTTAATTTAAAAATTGTTTCTAAAACACAATAAATTATGGTATATGTACACCATGGAATACTACATAGTGGTAAAAAAATAAAATTCTGTCATTTGCAACAAAATGGATGCAACTGTAAATCATACTTAGTGAAATAAGCCAGTTCAAAAAAGGCAAATAGCATGTTTTCCATGATCTGTCATAACTAACAGACTACCTAAACAGTAATCTATAGAAGTGATACTGACATTTTGAGATGCATTGATTCTGAACAGCCTTTGTCTTGAGCATTGAAGAACAGGGTTTTTTTCCTTCTATTTGTTGAACTCTTTACTTTGTGTAGCATTAATCTCATGTGTGTAAAGTTAATTGAAAATAGATCTTTCTAAAAAATAAGAATTGGAATAGGCTAGGGAGGAGGAAGAAGGGTAGTAGTACAGGTGGAGAGAGGGTAGGGTAGGAAAAATCACTATGTTTCTAGATTTGTATATATGAAATGCATGAAGTATGTATACCTTAAATAAATGTTTTCTACATTTAAAAATTTAAAAATGATCTACAGGTTTTTTCTTCTCATCTTTTCCCTTTTCTCTTATTAAAATTCCATTTTTCCCAATAAAGTAATCATTGGTTCCTTTATAAATATTGTGTTAATAAGTCATTATATGATGAATTATATTTCAGAGTATTTGATTCATTTCATACAGGTAAAAAAAAACACATTTGAAATGCTTTTGAAGAAAAATCAATAAGGCTTGTTTGAAATGACCTTCATCTAAGGTGTATTAGAAAAAGTAACTCAAGGCAGATAAAATTGAAACCAATCTTCACTAACTGGAACAGAAAAGCAATTACATTAGTGACATAGAATTCTAACCATTAAATGGATCATTTATATTTTAACAAGCACTAATTATACACTGCTAATAATTAAAATATTCCTTAAATGATTATTGACACCCTATCTTCTGTCAACAAAATGCATAATTCTCATTGTCTTAGGGTGTCCAATTTATAAGTGTAGTCATTTTTAAAGATAAAGCTTAGCATATTTCTATGAACATGGAAGCTCATAATAGCAGAGCCTCTAAACCAACTTTTTTCAATATTAGTATCTTTATTCTATGAGTTTTTATGGATGTATATAATTTATTACATATTTTTCTCATATCCACTTTTTTTGCCACAGCAAAGTCAATTTTCCATATTTCCTACTCTCCATCAGAAACATGGCACAAAGGTTAAATAGCTTGCTCAATTACACAGCTAGTTAAGAGCAAAGTCATTTCCTGAATCCAAATCTATGATGGCTTACATACCAGTGTAGTCAAAAATTCTGTAATCTAGAACACAATGAAGAATGTTTCCACATTCTTATAAATTCTAATAAGAATTTAAGCCCTTGGGGGTCCAGGTTAAAGAGCTCCTCAGATAAGCCCTGTCCAGCTAGTCAGTATTTATCACTATGGTTCAACATACTTTGAAGAAGGAGGTGAGACATAGCACTATTTTCACAAAACATCAATATACATTTCTTTGCAAAGTTAAATTTAGTAAAATATAGACACTTGTCAAGATTCTTATGGATTCATACATGAGTAATATTAATCCACTGTTAAAACAGTGCAGACAGAATCTGATCTCTAATTAAGAAAATCAAGGGAAATTGTTTAAATGAAACTCTCCAACAATTCACACCATATCTACAGTTAATATCTCTTCTTGTTTTTCATGTATTTACAAGACCACTTTCCCCACATCCTATTGAAAAATGAGAACTTATTTCCAGATTATTTTAATTTACTTGAATTTAAACAAAGGTTAATTAGTCTCAATTATTCAAAAGTGGGTCACAAATTTTATAGCTTCTTAAATTAAAATGCCTCATCGTTGTTGATGTGAGAATACAGAAAGGTCACTGGCCTTTCTTTGTGACTTCTGAAAATAAACAAGACACTTAAGTTTTTGACCAATTAATTTATTTTTAGAATAATATATTATGCCTAATACTATAAATATGGAGTTCTGTCATCATCATTTTTTACCCAAATATGTTGTAGCCATAGAATTACATGTGAAATGCAACCAAGATTAAGAAGGTCACTGTGAAACGCTGCCAAGAATAGGTATAACAGTTTCATGAGTTCGTGCTGTGTGTTCTGATCCACAGGGAGCAGCTCAGTGCTGCCAGAGCCAATGGCATGAGACCATATGGAAGTTAATATTCTTTGGGTTAACTACAGGCTTCATAAGAGATTTTTATTTAACATTCAATGTCAACATAGTATATTATCTTAAATTCAATAATCATACAACATGGAATTACCTAAATTGTGTTTTAAACTGAAACACTCTCTACACGATTGAGACATCATCTGCTTTATATTGGAAAGGGTTTATCCCCTAAGAGTCACATGCTAATAAGTTGGTCCCCAATGTAACCATGCAACATGTGTTGAAATGTCACACTACAAAATTATTACATGTTAATAAAAAATTTAAATGAAAATAAGAATCTATAGATATAGTTAATGCACACACACACTTTTTTATCTCACAAGAACAAGCATAACCAAGGAAGCTTTGAGATTTAATTGTATAGTATTGATTAGCTGTGATAGTTTCTATTTTGGGAATAATTATAAAGAAATTTAACAGTTTTCCTGGTGTCACAGAAAGCTAAAATAGTAAGAAGCATGTATGTACACAATTATCAGCATACTCTCAGAGAGCACAAACACATTTGAGCTAAGGTCTCTGTTCTCACGGGAAACATTCTCCATTATAACATTTTGGCCTCACATTGTCTTGGCTAGACACTGAGATAAGCAGTGAAGAGAGAGAAGAATTACAGAAATACAAGGTCTATATTGCTAGGGTCTATAAAGACTGAGAGAAGAATTACAGAAATACAAGGTCTATATTGCTAGGGTCCATAAAGACTAAACAACTAAATCAATGGTCATTATATAACATAACTAATAGAATACATAGATGTACAGTGAAATTGATTTTCAATGAAAGGTGTAAAAGAGGGAATATTGGGAGACACCAGAGACGGCAGTGGCTGGAAGGTGTTTACAAACTTTTGTATGAAGTTGTAGAGGTTAGAGGTGTATATTCCATGATAAAATATTTACGGATGTTGTCATTCATAAAGGTAGCAATATATACTATTTGTCCCATTTTTCTAAATTAAAAAAATATTTTGAAGGAAATTCTGTTTGCAAGAGTTAATCTGTTCACATTGTTAAATAAGATCCATATTTCTTCTCTTACAACAGTGTCAAAAGTAAGTCATAGAGAGAAAGAGACCTATCATTTGTCCAACATAGGATTCCTCCAGCTCAATCCACCCAGTAATTTATATGTGTCGATGTATGATTAAACCCTATTTGTGGCCAGCTTGAGAATCTAAAGACAGCAGCCATGCAATACATGGATTGAAGGAAGAGGGAAGAACTTATTTCCAAGGACATCAATGAATGAGCTGAGGTTAGAAAAGACATGAGTTTCTAGCACTACTGCTTGCTTCCTAACCAGTACTCAATCTAGTGGAGGAATTCACCTGTTTACTCTGAAATTAGAGTGGGTACTAGCATTAAAATTCACTTTCTAACTCATAATTCTTTAGAAAATTCAACTTTTATACTTAAGGTTTTAGTGAAACATAACATTAATTTTTAAAGTTTTTTTCTAAAAGTTATTTTAAGTGATGTTTACCATCATTATAGAAGTTCTTTACCATAATTTATTCATCATGCTAATGTGCTGATCAAATGCTCTATGATATTAATGTGATGGCTTTCGATACAGATAGCTAAAATGTAGAAACTGAAAAAGGAATTCATATAGAATCATTTATAGATTCAGTAAACTAACAGATCATCAAGGTAAAATACATTTTGTGGAAGGAAAAATGATGCTGTATTTAGTTGAGAATATGAAATTAAAATCAGAAACTTGAAACAAAATCCAGTAGCTAAAAGAAAAATATCCAGAAAATAACTAGTAATTAAGGAAAACAAGAGAGGGCTGACTCTTTTCCTGTATATTTGATGTCCATTCCTCAGGGTTGCAATTGGAACTGAGTGAGCTTCGCCCCATGCCATTCACTTTTACCCACATGCAGTCTGCCATAAAGTACATGTTCAATAGATACTTGTTGAACTTGATTGTAAGGAGCAAAGACAAGTGGAAAGTACAACTGTGAAGATGAGAGTTTGGTTATAATTTAAGCACTAGCTGCATTGGAAGAGTTCTGGATAAATGGAATGATCTAGTGGCAACTAGAATAAATTGTCTTAGTTTTATAACACATATAGAAAAAGCCTTTCTGCAAGACTTCACTTTATTTAAAATTTGTTTATTTTCATTTTATTTGAAGGGGAGAGAGAGAGAGAGAGAGAGAGAGAAAGGGAGAGACAGAGAAACTCCTTCATCTGCTGAATCACTCTGCAAATGCCTGCAATAGCCAGGGCTGGGCCAGATTGAAGCCAGGAGCTAGGAACTCAGTGTGGGTTCCCCATATGGATGATAGGGACCCAATAATTTGAGCCATCATCTGCTATGGCTCAGGGTATGCATTAGCAGGAAGCTGGACGTGGGAGTGTAGTAGCTGTACTGGGAATCAGGCACTCTGGTACGGGATATAGACAAGCAGCTTTTGACCATGGCACCAAATGCTTACTTCTGAATTTTCATTTTAAAGTACACAAGTTTTCTAAGTTACTCATGTCTGAATTTGCCTATTAATATAATAATACATATGACCAGAGAAAAAATTCAAAAACAAAAGCCAAATTCAATAAAACTTTAAAAAAAGAACAAATACAATTTACCAAGACAATCCCATAAGCAACATATGAAAATCAGTCTTACATGAGCTAAAATAAAAAGTCCAGAAACCTTGAAACAGAATTGGCTCATTAATTAGCTGTGCAACCTTGAATATATCACTTAAGCAAGCTAGGCCTCAGTTTTAAAATATATGACAATTCTGGTTATGTTTCAGGCTTATTCAGAAAAAATAGTTTAATAGCATGTCCAGTAGTTCCGTTGTGTTGTATTTAGGGGAGGCAACATGGCACAGAAGAAATGGTACAAACTTTTACACGAGAGCAAAACTCAGATTAGTTTCTTAGCCTCAGAATAATCAGTCTCCTTGAATCATATCATTTTCATGTTAATCCTTCCAGTACATATTTTATAAGGTGTTACTTTTTAAAATTAATGTTACTTTTAAAAATTAAATATATTTTAAAGTACATCACACAAAGATATCTCATTTCTTCCTTGTGAGAATGTAAAATATATGGCCACTATGGAAGACAACATGTCAGTTTCTTATAAAAATCCAACCTACTTTTACCATACAATCCAGAAACCACATTCTTTGGTGTTTATCCAAATGAGGTAAAAATTTATGTCAACATCAAATCCTGCATATGGGTGTGTATGGCAGTTTTCAAAACTTGCAAGCAATCAAGAAGTCCTTCAACAGGTGAGTGGATGAATAATCTATGGTACATCCACACAATGGAATATTTGTGAAAAAGAAAAAGAGAAAAGAGAGAGAGAAAAGAGAGAGGAGAAGGGAGGAGAGGGGAGGAGAGGAGAGAAGGGGAGGGGAGGGGAGGGGAGGGGAGGGGAGGGGAGGGGAGAGGAGAGGAGAGGAGAGGAGAGGAGAGGAGGAAGGAAGGAAGGAAGGAAGGAAGGAAGGAAGGAAGGAAGGAAGGAAGGAAGGAAGGAAGGAAATGAGTTATCAAACCATGTAAGATTGGGAAGGAATTTAAATGCACATTACCCATGAGAAAAGCTAATGTGAAAAATTGACATATTGTATGATTATAACCCTATGACATTCTAAAAAAGGCAAAACTATGGAGGCAACACAAAGATCAATGGTTGCCAGGAGTGAGTGTGAAGGGAGGTAGAAGAAAGCACAGAGTTTCTTTAGAAAAGGGAAACTCTTCTATGTGATTCTACAATGATAAATACATGTCATTATACACTAGTCAATGTTAATAGAAGGTACCAACAGCAAGGTCCTGGGGCTGGTGCTATGGCCCAGTGGGTTAAACGACCACTTGCAATGTGGCCTCTGTTTTCAGAGAACTGATTCCAGTCTTAGCTCCTCCATTTCTGATATAGCTCCCTAGACACATGGGAAAGCAGAAGAAGATGGTCCAAGTATTTAGGAGACCGCCTGGGAGACTTGGATGGAGTTGCTAGCCCCAGTCTTCAGCCTGGCCCAGCCCTGGCCATCGCAGCCCTGACCATTTTGGGTGTGAGCCAGGGGATAAAAGATCCCTCTCTTTCTCTCTCTGACTCAGCTTTCCAAGTAAATACATAAATCTTTAAAAAAGAGAAAAAAAAAAAGCACACCCTGACGAAAACTATGGACTTTGGATAATAATGCATATGTGGGAGCAGAGATATATAAGATATCTCTGTTCTTCCTTGGCAATTTTTTTAGGAACATAAAACTGCTTTTAAAAAGTTTTTTAACAAAAGATACATTATAAACAAGGGTATATGGAAAATTTAAAGGCAAACAAACATAATGACTTTTAACAAAATTGCATCCAAAAATTATGCTGATTGCAAATGAATTTCTGTCTAGCTTGTTTTAATTCACTCATAAGGAGTAAGGAGTGAAGAGAGACAAAGATGTAGATTTGGCTAAGTATTAAAATATTTTTATTTTAACATGATCCTAGTTTCTATAAATATCAGAAGTTACCTAATGAAACATACTAGGTGGCATAAAGGTAAAGGTAGAACAGAATCAAGGTTTTCTCCTTAAGTTCCTCACTTTGTCAAATAACCACAAACATACTTTCAAATAAGCATGACAAGAGCCTCCCAACCCTGGAAGTTGCTTTCCAAATTGTGCAGCTGCGCTATCATTTGGGTTATTCTCAAAATTGTGATATTATAGCATATGAAAAGTAAATTAAAGAGCTGGAGAAACTCCACTGATTTCTAACAAGAGAGAAAAGTGCCTTACGTTTGCACATAGTGAGTCATGCACATATTTCTCTTTTAGGAATAAAATCTCTCCAATACTGTTTTTTTGGAATTTTTAAAAGTCTTAGCTAAGAGTCTATAGAACTATTTATTAAGTAAGCAGGTCTCAAGCCAGCACATCCTTTATAACTACACAGTTGTTAGAGCTTCATGGTCCTATGAAAGAGGTAAGTGTGATTATGGAATCCTACAGTCACATAATCATCTCTTTCAAGTTTAAGACCTCGACCAAGACTATCTTCAATTTTTCTGTGGCCATCAGCAAGTAACCATATTACTACCCTCATTCAGATGGGTCACTCCAGCAAAGCCAGAGAATATGAGACAGAAATATGAACATGGAAAGAGCATCTTCAAAAAGACATACAAAGGATTCCTAAATATTTGCAGATAAAAAAAAAAGTCTTGGTTTTAGTAATCTGGAGCCAATTAAGTCTCTACAGTGCATTTACTGTGGATTAAGAACAATGGTCATCTACAACATTTTTGGATAACCACCATACAGTCTTTCCTGACTTAATCCTTTCCCTCCTCAAAAAGAAAAATGGTAATAAATCATCTTTAAAAGTCAGAAAAGTAAATAGGGACATATTTTTTGAGATTCATCAAAGAAAATTGAATAAATCTCTTAGTATTTTCCAGCTAGGACTAGAGATATAAACACCAGGATGAGCTGAAGTTATAGTAGATTTCTTCATATATGATATTCTCAGGACCGAGAGATAACTATTTAAAATAAAAGTTGGTTCATGTGGACAACTAAAATTTTATTAGTGCTTTAAATATTTTTTAAACATGTAAATACTCATTTATTTACCAATCTTCTGGTACAGGGAAAATTATCACAGTATCACACTCTAATTTCCAATTAGTCTCAGAGCAGGGAAGAATGCAGGGCCCTGTGTCAAGCAATTTCAATGTAAACCCTTCCTAGAATAGTGTGATTGCTTCCCTCCAGTCTCAGGTGTCTCACTCAAACCTAGTTAGGCAGCAAGCACAGTGCCCTACTTTTTTTTTTTCTTTTTTGCCAGGCAGAGTGGACAGTGAGAGAGAGAGACAGAGAGAGACAGAGACAGAGACAGAGACAGAGAAAGGTCTTCCTTTACCGTTGGTTCACCCTCCAATGGCCGCTGCAGCCAGCGTGCTACGGCTGGTGCACCGCGCTGATCCGAAGCCAGGAGCCAGATGCTTCTCCTGGTCTCCCGTGTGGGTACAGGGCCCAAGCACTTGAGCCATCCTCCACTGCACTCCCGGGCCACAGCAGAGAGCTGGCCTGGAAGAGGGTCAACTGGGACAGAATCCAGTGCCCCGACTGGGACTAGAACCCGGTGTGCCGGCGCCACAGGCGGAGGATTAGCCTAGTGAGCCACAGCGCTGGCCCAGTGCTCTACTTTTATCAACTCTCCAAAGGACTCTACATTTTCAAAGAAATAACTCATTCAAACACATATCATTCATTTATATAGTGTGTTACTAGAGGACTAAGTTACAATAAACATATATTGGATTTATAATAAAATAGAAGTAGAATGAATAGATTAGCCAGCAATTTAACAGATGATAGTAGGAGTACATGATGTGCTTGAAAGTAGCATACTGCTGTGTGAACCACAGGTTTAGTGTGATGCATATTAGAAATGAGCTTGAAGGGTGAAGAAAAATTTCAACAAACTCAGGTAAAAAGGGAAAAGGGCACTACAAGGAGACCTCTGGCCTGATGCAGGTGTCCCTGTCTACATGAAGGTGTTTATGTACTCCTGGGTTATAGAATCCAAAGTGGTGGGGACAGCTTCTGCTGGGTTTTTCCAGTCTGCCTTGTGAGTAATGGGGTTGGAAGGGCAGCAGGCCATCCTGATGGGGATGACATCACGGTTGAAGTCTGCAGTGCCCGGCAGTGTAGAATGATGGCACTGCATGTGTGGACTGGAAAGCTCAGGCCCAGTAAGGAGCCTTAACCAAAAGTGCAGATGGAAGGGTACATGGACAACCTGACAGTGGCCATGGAGTTGCTCCTGCAGCATGTATACAAGTGATGTGCTTGGAGAGAGGCCCCTTCTTTTACATTACCTCTCCCTGCCCCTGCATCCAAGGCCCTGATACCTGCCTCTGCCTTCTGTCCTGCATGGGCAGGTGAGGGCTGGTCTGAGCCATCTGGCTCCTAGTCTGAGCCAGCCAGCCCCTTCCTGAGCAACTTTCCCACTTCAGTCATATACTGCTCCCTCCCATCCAGCCTCCTGGACAGAGGTGTGTCCCCTACTTGGGTGACCTGCTCCCCTGCCCAGGTTCGTGGCTCTGAGTAGTGACACCCAGGAAGATCTATCAGCTTTCAGAGAATGAATACCCTCTGGGCTTGGACAAGAAGGTGCCTCTGGTAGCGTCCTGTATCCATGAATCAATTTGCCTATCAATTGCGTGTACCCTCAGTCAGTGCCAGCTAATTGGATTCTGAGGCACTTGGCCCACTGCCTCTTCATCAGACCTGTAGCAAACCCAGGGACCTCCTCTATACCCCCAGTCCTCTTTCCCCCACCTGATGTCAGAGTGGCTGGTGAGCACTCTGTGTCAACATCCCCAAAAGGATGTCAGTCATCTGTTTTCCTAACCTCCACGATTGGCCTTTGTAGACCCATACCCGAGAGCACTTGAGGACTCCCTTCATACAGAGCAAGGGTACTCATCTCTGTAATCTGGATAGCGTTGAAGATGTCATAATACCATATGTTATAATAGCACATATTCTCCCTCATATGTGGAAGGTAAAAAATATCCATCTAAATACAGAATAGTGGAGTGTGGGGAAGACAAAGTCATAGAGAGAGAAAAAGAGAGAGAATAAAAGGAAGTTTGAATAAAGGCTACTAAATCAGAATTAGATTGAAGTCATAAGTTCCTAGCTTTATACAGCATAGTCAGGCAACTCAAGTTCACAGTAACCTAGCATGTATTCTATGAACAAACAGAAAAAAAAAAAGAGTTCCAGGCTCCCAACCATAAAGTAATGTCAAATAAAGGGAAATCCAGATTACCCTTTGAGCAGTACACATCACATACATTTATTTAAATGTCTCGTGGTAGACTATAAATAGTTACAATTATACTGTGAATAAAAATTTTTAAAAGGGAGATGTGTTTAAAGAAACACACTTCAGTTTAAGATATTAAAACTGAAACCAATTTGATATAAAGACAAAGTAGGGTGGGGAGACATAGTAAATTGTCATAATGAATAAGAAATAGCACAAAGGTAGACTTATAGATTTAATGTATAAATGTACCCAGACCAAAGGAAGAACAAATCACATTGACTTCACTACAAAAGTGTTTTGATATGTTTTTCAAGATATGTAAGCAGAGATGCCCAGGATTCACTTCCTCCTTCAAGAGAAAAAACAAAACATCCAATAAACAGCTACATTTTGAAGTTAGAATCTGAGGGAAAACACAAGAACTCAGCAAGGGAGATGTGAAGATACTATAGGACACAGAGACCTAGGAAAGCAGAAGAGAGAGAGGATCAAATCCAACTGGTACTTGCAACCCTGGCTCCATTGCCAGGGGTTTTCCTCATTGCAAGAAAAGGAGTAAACAGGAGACCATCAGTGGATCCATCTCCAAGGACAACTTATACTGATAGTCCTAGCCACGCAAGGGATCCAGAGTTGCCATAGGCTTGGAACCTGGTAAGGGGAAACTACCTAGAGTACATGCTAGCTTTGTTTCAGAGAAGGAACTCACATTGTCTGCCCCAAACTCCCAGAGCACAGGCTGTGGCAATGTGCCACCATCTTGAGAAAAGAGCTAATTTCAGAATCCATACTGCCCAATGAGACCAGAATTTCACAAACACACAAATCAGGATTTTCATAGACATACAGGAGCAAAAAGGACTGTAGCCTCATGAACCCAATTAGACCTAGTGGAGTAACTGTGACCCTAGCACCCTGACCCACACAGCACTCTGCATTAAAAAGAACAGGTGGACTCAGAATAGCAATGTTATACTGTCTTCAGGACCCTATAAAAAAGGGTGCTTGCCTTGGAGCCCAACTACCTCACTCTGTCCTCATCCTTTGCCACTTAGTGCAGTATTCATTGATGCGAGCATCTTTACACATCAAGTAAGTATACTGATCAGGGCTTCCAGGATTTCAGTCTCACCCCTACAGGCCACCACCAAGTAATGGAACCCCACCAGGAATGCTTGCAGAGCTCCTAGTAAATTTAGTTCATTGGCCAATACTTAGATTATGCACAACTACCCAAACTCTCTGCCAGTAATACTCTCTTTATCATAACCTCATCCCTATATGCCACTGAAAAAGACTTCAGATCCATTCTCACCACTTTGGGTAAGAGCCCAGAGCTAGCACCTGGATGTTCCTGTGAGCCAGGACTTCTGTGACCTGGACACCACCACCATGGACCACCATTAGGACCACTGACCCCATCATGATGCTTGCCTGTGCTCATAAGATATAAGACCCAGTCCTGCCGCTGTGAGCCATCAATGGGACTTTGCAAACTCAACCAGATTTCAGAAATGTGCTCCCACAGCCATGCAGCCATGGCAATGCAACCATCACTGTAGGTCACCACCAGACCCACATAATCCTGCTGGGACCAGAGATCTCCCCAGGCTCCTGCTGCCGCTGCCATCAATTATAGTAC
Organism: Lepus europaeus; assembly: GCF_033115175.1. Taxonomy (NCBI): domain Eukaryota; kingdom Metazoa; phylum Chordata; class Mammalia; order Lagomorpha; family Leporidae; genus Lepus; species Lepus europaeus. The sequence goes on from NC_084828.1 coordinate 55,732,257, forward strand.
AAGAAGGGATAGAGAAATTACACAATGGCATCAAACTAAAACTAAGGCTAAAGTAGTCTACCAAACTGACAACTGGAGACAGCTTCAAGAAAAACAAACAAAATATAAACATTACTCCATACAAGTCACCATTTAAAAGCAATAGAGACAACCTGCAACACAGGGACATCATAAGTATGAAAAAGCAGGTAATATGATGCCTTCTAAGGAATACGGTAACACTTTAGTAACAGACTCCAGAGGAACAGACTGATTAAATTCTTATAAAGTTCAAGGGGCAGGCATTTGGTACAGTACTTGAGACACTACTTAAGATGCCCATATCCCATATCTGAATGCCTGGGATCAACTCCAGGCTCTATTTCTGTCTAATATGCACCTGAGAGGTAGTAGCTCAATTACTTGGGATCCTGCTACCCACTTGGCGCAGCCCCAGCTGCTGCAGGCATTTGGGGTATGAATTGACTGATAGAAGATCTAACTCACTCTCTCTCTCTCTCTCTCTCTCTCTCTCTCTCTCTCTTTCTCTCTCTCTCCTTCTTATGTAAATAAAAATAAATAAATTTGAAAAGAATTCAGGAGTATGATAAGGTTTCTCAACCAAATATAAGAGGATACAGTCAGCTTAACAAAAAGTGGACAAGAATGTACAATATAAATGAGAAATTCAGTAGACATAGATCTTGAAAAAGAACCAAACAAAAATCTCGAGAATGAAGAATTCAATAAGCCAAATAAAAAATACAGTTGAGGGGCCGGCGCCTTGGCTCACTTGGTTAATCCTCCACCTGTGGCACCGGCATCCCATACGGGCACCGGGTTCTAGTCCTGGTTGCTTCTCTTCCAGTCTAGCTCTCTGCTGTGGCCGGGGAAGGCAGTGGAGGATGGCCCAAGTGCTTGGGCCCCTGCACCCGCATGGGAGACCAGGAAGAAGCACCTGGCTCCTGGCTTCGGATTGGTGTAGCTCCGGCCATAGTGGACATTTGGGGGGTGAACCAATGGAAGGAAAACCTTTCTCTCTGTTGCTCTCTCTCTTACTGTCTAACTCTATCTGTCAAATAAGAAAAAAAAAATACAGTTGAAATCCTCAACTACAGGTGATATCACATGAAAGAAGGAGTATCTGAACTTATAGAAATAAAACTAGATGAACACAGGCTTCAGAATCTTCAGGACACCATTAAACAAGCAAATATTAGAATCCTGGGAATTTGTGAAGAGGGAAATAGTACAGGAACAGAAAATCTGTTCAATGAAATGATAACAAAATATTCCCAATATTGAGAAATATGTGCATCCTAGAACAAGAGGCCCAAAAGACCCAAATAGACATGAACAGAAAATATCCTCACTAAACTGTATGCAAGCTTAAAAATACAATACAAAGAGCAAATTCTAAAACCTGTAAGAGTGCCAAATCACATTTAAGCGAACCCCCATTAGATTAGCAGCAGGTGCTTTCTCAGCAGAAACCTTACAGGCCAGGAAGGAATGGAATAACATTTCAAATTCTGATAGAAAACAACAAGTCAAAAAAGCCTGCCAACCAAGAATACTATACCCAGCACAATTATCCCCAAAACACTTTCCAAGACAAGCAAAACCTGAGGAAATTTATCACCATAGACCAGGTTTATAAAAGATAACTACCACTGTGGAAACGTAAAAATATAAAATCCACTACAAAGGCAGATACTCAAAATGAAAATAGAAAGAAGTAATCATGATCAATTCAGTAAACCAGCATACCATAATGATAAACACCCAAAACAGAAACGAGCAAAGAATATTCCAAAAATAAATGTTTTAAACAACAAAACTAAGTCATAACCTATCAATAATAACCCATTAGAGGCTTTATATGACAAACCTGCCATCAACATCACACTGAATAGGGAATGGCTGAAAGCACTTTTACTAAGATCTGGATCTATATAGCTCTGCCTTGAACAGTGTGTGATATGAGAAAGGGATGTGAACAAGCATAAGAGCAGATGCCCCAGTGGACCGCCTTCAAGTCCTAAGGAAAGACTAACCCTCAGCTTTGGTCTTCTGGAGAGAAGATAGGTGAACATGCAGCCTTCTCAGAGCAGCCATACCCTAGAGAAGGAAAAAAATCTTCAACATCATTATCCATTATGGAAACACAAATAAAAACTACAATGAGATATCATCTCTCCCCAGCTGGAATAGCTATTGTTAAAAAGAAGAAAATATTGGAAAGTAAATAGAAAATGAGGAATTCTTATTTACTTTTGGTGGGAATGTAATTAAGTATAATCAGTATAGAGTACAACACAGAGATTTCTCAGAAAAATAAAAATAGATCTACTATATGATCTAGCTATTCCACTTTTGGTATATATCCAAAAGAAATAAAATCAGCCCAAAGAGACACTGAAATTTTATGTTTATTTCTGGGCTATTCATAACAATTAAGATGTGGAAGTAACCTAGAGGAACATGAACAGATGAATGGATAAGCAAAATGTAGTACATTTATACTATGAAATGAAATGTTATTCTGCCAAAAAAAAAAAAACCATGTCCTATCACTTGTAGAGAATATCATGAAATAGGCTGTACTCAGAAAAACACATACCTCATGTTTTCTCTCAAATGTGGAAGCTTTTAAAGAAAGCTTGATTTCAATGTAGAATTTTAATTGCCAAAGGTTGGGAAGTAGGGAAGAATGATTAGAGAGACATTGGATAATCAGTACCAAAAATAGGTACATAGAAGAAGTAAGTTCCTCATAGTATAACACTCAGAAGGGTGAGTATAATTCACAATTACTATTATGTATTTTATTAGCAAATATAATAGGTTAAAGGCTCCAAAGGAGATAGGAAACATTAATTATCTTGATTTTGATCATTACACATTGAAATTGATTTAAATATCATGCTGTACCCTATAAATAACTAATATAAAGAGCTATTAGGCAAGAAAAAGAAATTAAAGGGATACAAATCGGGAAGAACGAACTCAAACTATCCCTCTTTGCAGATGATATGATTCTTTATTTAGGGGACCCAAAGAACTCTACTAAAAGACTGCTGGAACTCATCGAAGAGTTTGGCAAAGTAGCAGGATATAAAATCAATGCACAAAAATCAACAGCCTTTGTATACACAGGCAATGCCACGGCTGAGAAAGAACTTCTAAAATCAATCCCATTCACAATAGCTACAAAAACAATCAAATACCTTGGAATAAACTTAACCAAAGACGTTAAAGATCTCTACGATGAAAACTACAAAACCTTACAGAAAGAAATAGAAGAGGATACCAAAAAATGGAGAAATCTTCCATGCTCATGGATTGGAAGAATCAATATCATCAAAATGTCTATTCTCCCAAAAGCAATTTATACATTCAATGCAATACCAATCAAGATACCGAAGACATTCTTCTCAGATCTGGAAAAAATGATGCTGAAATTCATATGGAGACACAGAAGACCTCGAATAGCCAAAGCAATCCTGTACAACAAAAACAAAGCCGGAGGCATCACAATACCTGATTTCAGGACATACTACAGGGCAGTTGTTATCAAAACAGCATGGTACTGGTACAGAAACAGATGGATAGACCAATGGAACAGAATAGAAACACCAGAAATCAATCCAAACATCTACAGCCAACTTATATTTGACCAAAGATCCAAATCTAATCCCTGGAATAAGGACAGTCTATTCAATAAATGGTGCTGGGAAAATTGGATTTCCACGTGTAAAAGCTTGAAGCAAGACCAATACCTATCACCTTACACAAAAATTCACTCAACATGGATTAAAGACTTAAATCTACGACCCGACACCATCAAATTATTAGAGAGCATTGGAGAAACCCTGCAAGATATAGGCACAGGCAAAGACTTCCTGGAAAATACTCCAACAGCACAGGCAGTCAAAACCAAAATTAACATTTGGGATTGTATCAAATTGAGAAGTTTCTGTACTTCAAAAGAAACAGTCAGGAAAGTGAAGAGGCAACCGACAGAATGGGAAAAAATATTCGCAAACTATACTACAGATAAAGGATTGATAACCAGAATCTACAAAGAAATCAAGAAAATCCACAACAACAAAACAAACAACCCACTTAAGAGATGGGCCAAGGACCTCAATAGACATTTTTCGAAAGAGGAAATCCAAATGGCCAACAGACACATGAAAAAATGTTCAAGATCACTAGCAATCAGAGAAATGCAAATCAAAACCACAATGAGGTTCCATCTCACCCCGGTGAGAATGGCTCACATTCAGAAATCTACCAACAACAGATGCTGGAGAGGATGTGGGGAAAAAGGGACACTAACCCACTGTTGGTGGGAATGCAAACTGGTTAAGCCACTATGGAAGTCAGTCTGGAGATTCCTCAGAAACCTGAACATAACCCTACCATACAACCCAGCCATCCCACTCCTTGGAATTTACCCAAAGGAAATTAATTTGGCAAATAAAAAAGCCATCTGCACCTTATTGTTTATTGCAGCTCAATTCACAATAGCTAAGACCTGGAACCAACCCAAATGCCCATCAACAGTAGACTGGATAAAGAAATTATGGGACATGTACTCCATAGAATACTATACAGCAGTAAGAAACAACGAAACCCAGTCATTTGCAACAAGATGGAGCAATCTGGAAAACATCATGCTGAGTGAATTAAGCCAGTCCCAAAGAGAAAAATATCATTTGTTTTCCCTAATCGGTGACAACTGAGCGCCAAAGGGGAAACCTGTTAAGTGAAATGGACACTATAAGCAACAATGAACTGATCAGCTCCTGTCCTGACTTTAGATGTACAATGTAATACTTTATCCTTTTTAGTATTTGTTGTTGTTGTTGTTGTTCTAGTACTATTGGTTGAACTCAGTAATTAACACACAATTATTCTTAGGTGTTTAAATTTTAACTGAAAAGTGATCCCTGTTAAATCTAAGAGTGGAAAAAGAGAGGGAGGAGATGAACAATTTGGAACATGCTCAATCGGACTGGCCGCAAATGGTGGAGTTAGAAATGTGCCAGGGGATTCCAACACAATCCCATCAAGATGGCATGTACCAATGCCATCGCACTAGTCCAAGTGATCAATTTCAGCTCACAACTGTTAGCTCTGATAGGTCTAAGAGTCAAAGAGATCACACAAACAAGACAAGTATCTGCTAATACTAACTGATAGAATCAAAAAGGGAGAGAAAGATCCAACATGGGAAGTGGGATACACAGCAGACTCATAGGATGGCAGATGTCCTAAACAACACTCTGGCCTCAGAATCAGCCCTCAAGGCATTCGGATCTGGCGGAAGAGCCCATGAGAGTATAGCAGGTAAGGAAAGCCAAGATATCATGGAAAAAAAAAAAAGACCTAAATGAATGATCTCTGTTAGTGAGATCCCAGTGGAAAGAATGGGGCCATCAAAGATGGAGGTACCCTTCTCCGAAAGGAGGAGAGAACTTCCACTTTGACTATGACCCTGTCGGAATAAGATCAAAGTCAGCGAACTCTAAAGGCTTCCATAGCCCTGGCAACTCATGACTAGAGCCTAGGGAGATTACTGACGCCATGAACAGGAGTGTCAAATTGCTAAATCAGCAAGAGGAGTCACTGTGTACTTACACCCCATGTGGGATCTGTCCCTAATGTGTCGTCTAAAGTGAAGTGATGCTATAACTAGTACTGAAACAGTATTTTTACACTTTGTGTTTCTGTGTGGGTACAAACTGATGAGGTCTTTACTAATTATATATTGAAGTGATCTTCTGTATACAAAGCGAATTGGAAATGAAAAAAAAAAAAAAACCTGGTGTTAAAATGGAAATGGCATAGAAAATTAATTAATTTGAAAAAAAAAATTATGTAGGATCTCTGTCTTTAATGTGCTGTACATTGCTATTTAATGCTATAATTATTAATCCAATGGTAGTTTTTTTCAATTTATGTTGCTATATGGGCAAAATGTTGAAATCTTTACCTAATATATACTAAACTGATCTTCTGTATACAAAGAGAATTGAAAATGAATCTTTACATGAATGGAAGGGGAAAGGGAGCGGGAAAGGGGAGGGTTGCGGGCGGGAGGGAAGTTATGGGAGGGGGGAAGCCATTGTAACCCATAAGCTGTACTTTGGAAATTTATATTCATTAAATAAAAGTTTAATAAAAAAAAGAGCTAACTAAAATAGTTAGAAATGTCCAATTAAAGACAACAGAGGAAATAAGGAAACATGAGTTTCGTTTATGCCATTTCTTCATGGAGTAAACAAATCACTTCCAGCATCTGGATTGACCAAATCTGAGAGCAGGATCAGTGTGTAATTATGACTATATTTTATATCTGCAAAAATCCAGATATTTTCCTCTAGAGTTATTAAATGACACTTTAATTTATACTTCAATAATAATGCAATGGTAAACTTATCCTGAATATACATGGTATTTTAAAAGTGATACTTCAATGAGAATAGCATTATCAGATTGCTTCTTGGCAGAGTTTTGAGTAAGCACGATATATGATTATGGTAAACTGGAAAAACAAAGCCTTGAAATTATTTTACTTATTGTTTAAAGTATTTAAAAACAAGGTTTATTTAAGTCAGAAACCTCCAGCCAGAGTGGCATGGAGGGGGGGCTCCAAAAGAGGCAAAACCCAAAGGGGCTGGTGGTACTGGGAATTTTAAGCACAATTTGGGGGAAAAAAAACTTACCAGCTTGATATTTAGTTACAAGGCAGGGACAAACCCATCAAAAGCCCTGATTTATAATCTTATTTGCTGAGGGGTGGGATAGGTGACTTGTTTTTACAGTAAACTGTAAGTTCAGAAGGATGAAATCATCACTCCCTTGCTATCCTCGTGGTAAAACTGGAAATTCCCAAGAAATGGGACAGGCACTTTTGACCTTGCTAAAGGTAACTTTTGGGGAAAGCAAGTATTTTGTACCCTTAATTTCCACCAGGAGCACCCTAACTGCCTATTAACCCATCTGATTCCTCATATTCCCTACCCCAGAAGAATGGACCCTAACTTCTGTTAGGGATATGGGACAATGACTGCTCTGGCTTCTTCAAGCTGAGTTGGGGTGAAGTAGGGAACAGCAGTCAAGACAGGCTTCCAGCAAGTTGCCCCTTGAGGAGGAGGCAGGGTCAGCTTGCAGAAACTGCTTCCATCAGAGGTTTCATGGGCATGACCGTCTAGAATTGCACTGCTTCAAGTTTGGAGAAAACTAATCCAACAAGCAGATTAAACTCAAAGTGTCTAAAACAAAGGACAGTCTCTATTAGAGGACCTAAGAAAGGTGCTGTCTTAACCATGATTAAGTTCTCCCATTGAGAGGCAAATAGGAACTAATAGGAGGGTCTCAATAATAGTTGGGTGGACCTGAAGGCCTGGCCAGGTAGGAAGCCCAGACCTATCTATCTCTTCATATGGGATGCTGGAAGAGACATAAAGGAGGTGTGAATCTCCTTAGGGAAGGCACCCTGTTGACTTCCATTACCTAGCTGGTCTGGGAGGAGAGCTGGCCTGAATAGAAGACAAGTAGCATCTCTAAAAGGAAATTTGCAGTTCTGCCTGCAATCTTACTACTTGGCTGTCCCCTTAACAGTGGTGGTTACTTTGGGAGCTGTGCCTAGTGAAGGGCTTTCTTCAGCTTAGAGCCAATAGAGTCTGTGGCTCTGACCCAGGAGACCTTCAACCCCTAGGGCATAATGTGCAGTGCATTCTTGTAAGCAGGCATTTGTAGAATAAAAATTCAAATATAGAAGCAAAGTAAATATATTGCATCCAAAAATTTAGTTCCAACAGTACATACCTATTAAAAAAGGTCATTTGAATAGTATTTGATTTTATAGTATTTGTTATTTTATTTCACTTTTATAGTTAGTAGTTGATAAATATGTACAAATATAAAATATATAGCAATAGTACAATAAAAATGGTTTAAGTCCTATGGGAGCCCCTCTGGGAAGCTCCCATGTCTTTGGGTGGTTCTACCACTCATTGAGTATATCTTTGACTGTTGGTACCAAACAGTGGCCCTGGCTTACCTATGCCTTTTCTTCTAAGGAACCTAATCAGGATTTTTTTCATAAAAGGAATTAAGAAAGAAATGCCAGCTCAATAGGCTAATCCTCCACCTTGCGGCGCCGGCACACTGGGTTCTAGTCCCGGTCAGGGTGCCGGATTCTGTCCCAGTTGCCCCTCTTCCAGGCCAGCTCTCTGCTGTGGCCCAGGAGTGCAGTGGAGGATGGCCCAAGTGCTTGGGCCCTGTACCCCATGGGAGACCAGGATAAGCACCTGGCTCCTGGCTTCGGATCAGAGCGGTGCGCCAGCCACAGCGCGCCGGCCGTGGTGGCCATTGGAGGGTGAACCAACGGCAAAGGAAGACCTTTCTCTCTGTCTCTCTCTCTCACTGTCCACTCTGCCTGTCAAAAAAAAAAAAAAAAAGCAATGCCATTTCAGCCATAGTGTCACATATCTATGTCCTTTTGGGAACAGAATTAAATTTCTTAAAAGATCATAAATTCCTATCAATCAGTGCGTACTGATATCTCTAATTCAAAGACATTAACCTAGGACTCTTCTTCACTTTCCGTATTCTAAATTTGTTTCTCCATTTTCCTAAAGAACTGTAAAAGGAGATGAAACATGGTTTATCAGTACAACCCTGAAGAGAAAGCACAATCATAGCAATGGAAACTGAGAGGTAGAAGTGCTCCAATAAAAGCAGAGCAGAATGGTCAAGGACAAAAGTCCTGGCAGCCTCTTTGGGGATGCTCAAGGCATTTGCTAGTTGATTTCTAGAGGGCCAAAGAATAATATCATCTGCTTGTTCAGAGAGTATTTCGAGAAAGTTAAACAAAGCTTAAGGAGAAATACTCTTTGGAAAGTTTCACCCCTAGGAAATCGTCCTTCTCTACCACAGCAATGCTACTGACTATTCCTTTCATCAAACAATGGCAATTTTGCAAGAATTTCGATGGTGAATCAAAAGGCATCCACCTTCCAGACTGATTACACTCCTTCTGACTTATTTTTGTTTTCTAATTCAAAAGTATTTTAAAAGATTTATTTTGTTTCCTAACTTAAAATTATTCACACATCTTTCTTGTTCTTCAGTAAATAATGTAAAAAAAATAAAATACTGAATTCACACGTTGAAATTCCCAGGGCCATCAGGTCTTTAGGGATGAACTAAATGGCCCATATCAGCACTTAGAAAACTTTTGAACTTGATGGTGCTTATGTTGAGAAATAAGTTTACGTTTTCATTTTATGTCAAATTCCATTTCCCACATACTTTTGATGTCTTTCCACAAAAGCAAAGTTCAAGATTCCTTTCTAAAAAGTTTTTTTAACCCCATGCATAGTTTTTCATGATATGACTCTTCCATCAACTTTTTGGAGTGCCCTAGTACTTGGTTAAACTAGCATGTATTACTTTCTTAAAAACATATATTTATTTATTTATTTATTGAAAGGCAAAGAAACACAGAGATAGAAAGAGGAAGATCACAACAGGCAATGCTGAGCCAAGTCAAAGCCAGGAGCCAGGAACTTTGTGTGGGTTTCCCAGGTGGGTGTCAGGGTCCCAAGTCCTTGGGCGATATCCCACCTCTTTCCCAAGCAAATTACCAGGGAGCTGGATCGGTAGTATCCAGGGCTTGAAAAGTTGCCCATATGAAATGCCAGTGTCCTAGGTGATGGCTTAACCTCTATCATAATACCAGCCCCAAGTTTACTATTTCTGTACCCTTCTGTTCCAGCTCCTTCCAAAAACAATTCAGTCCTATACACATTAGATGGGGCAGAGCAAGGCACGCTCTCTATATGTGACCGGGAAAGTCATCATTGGCTCAGTGTGGAGAATAGAAGTCATCCAGAGTCCCCAAGTCCCTGACATTCAGGGGATATGTATGGTTGAAATTATTGTCAGAATAACATGGCGGTGTCACTTGTCTTTCCTATTTTTCATCATTTAACAAATGTACTGTGGCATTTTCCAAAAAATTCAAGACTTTATAACTGTACAAACTGAACTTCTTCAAACAGCATAAATGTGATAATTTGAATGAAGAGACAGAAATGGAATCTAGCTGCCTTCTATTAAGGAAAACATTAAACATTTGTAAAAATGTAAAATGAGTCGTACACTTCTAAGTCAGTTTTTTTGGGGGGAAATAATTATTTGATCATAAAAATATTTATGTTAGCATGTAGTGAGCTTATTCTTTTAATTAATTTTATTTTAAAAATTTTAATGAATATTTTTATATTTATAACATAGCAAATAAATGTAAGTCATAAGTTAAATTAAATAAATTAAATGAATAGCTTATATAAATTACAGCTCTTTGGAGTCCTCCAAAATTTATAAAAGTGTAAGGAGTCCCAAGGCAAAAAAGAAAAATTGAGAACTACTTTTCTAACAGTGGCAAGGAGAGGAAGAATTGCAACAGATAAGTAATAACCAAATGTAATGAATGTGTCTGTTTTGAATCCTAACTCTAAAAAAATAAATTATAAAAAGATAGTTTTATCTGTCAGAAAAATTTAATTATATACTAATTATTAGATGACATAGAATTTTAATTTTGTTAGGTTTGATAATAACACAGTGATTATGAAAACAAAAGCACTTACCTATTTTATATCCTATATATATACATGCCTTCTGAAATGAATCGAAGGCAAATTTTCCTTTCAAATATTCCAGAAGAGAAAAAAATGGATGGAACAAAATCAACAACTATTGATAACATCTGCATCTGTGTGATGATATATAAGTTAATAATAGTATCTCTACATTTATGAATTACTAAAATTTTCCAAAATAAAATTTACATAGAAGAGAAATAACTATAATCAAAACTTGGAAGACATTGATTTTAAGATTTCCTAGGGTACATATTACACAGTGATTCAAGATTTTCGATAAATTTTATATTCTACTTTCTCTTAAAGACATCTAATTAAAACAACATGAGTAAGTTAAGTACAAATAAAAAATAAAGAGAATCTGAATATAAAATGGCTAAACAGGGAAAAGACACTGTTTTAGACTATGGGAAGAAAACAGAGGAGAAGGGAGAACTGCATTTCTAAAGGACAGTTGGAGTGCACTTTGTAGTGGAAATTCTACCAAAAGAAGAGAGATGCTGTGGAGAAGTGGGAATGGTGCAATCACACAGCAACCAGTGTGATGCTGCCGGTAACTCCCACAGCTAGTGGCTGGAGGGGCTGCCATTTTCTTGGAGTGAGATGACAGGAACCTGTGGCAGCCCATGCTACTGGTTGATATTACCTGAGGGAGAACTTCATGGATCCCAGTGACTTTGAGTCAGACCTTGAACACTAGCAGAGGTCAGGGTGCTCTCCTGACCCTGTGCAGGTAGAGCACACTGCTTTCCTCCAATTCCCCCAAAAGGGCATCCAGAGACTATCAGGGAGGAAGCACCATCTTAACAAGGCAGGTAAAGGTGGCTGCAGCCCACGCAGAACTGGGGGAATTTATCAAAGGGATAACCCACAGTCCCCACTGACTTTAAGTCTGACATGGAGGGTTGATTGGAACAGGGTGCCCACATAGGCCTGTGAACTGCTCCCCTCCACTCACTCTATCAAGGGAACTAGACCTAATTTGACAAGGCAAGACAAAACACCAACCAAATTCTACCTGGCTTCTGCTGGCTCACACTGTGGCTCTCTCTGGATTGTAGCTCATGTGGCTGGAAGAGGATCCCCTGATTGCTGTAACTGTGGGCGCCATGAGCTCTATGATTGTTAGAATTCTGTGACTGTGTGATAGGGTATGGGGTGTGGCTGGGTCTTTGGAAAATCACTACATCTGGCTTCAGAGTCTCGGAGTTCTGTGAATGTCTGAGGTGAGTAATCTCAGAAAGTTCCATGCTTACCCTAAGGAGTGCACAGATCCTTTTTCCAATTCATGTACTGTGTGGGTGGAGTGTGTAACCACTTTGGGTACATCATGTGTAGTTTGTTAACCTTGGTAGAGAGGGGGTGAGGCTGTGATCATGGCAGCCAATAAATCATACCCTCCCACCCAGATCGAGTGTCACTCTGGACTCTTGCCCCCAAATTGAGCACTGGCTGGAACTCTCTGGCCCCACCCAGAATATGCTTCTGGATACCTGCTGCAAAAGCACACAGTTCACTAAGCCAGAAGAGCTATATTTCAAAGAGGAAAGCCCTCAGAGGAGAAAACCAACAAGTGTTTCCCCGAATGCTTAAAAACAAATATAGAAATACAAGAAACATGAGCAAGGAAGACAATATGATTCCCTAAGAAGAACAGAACAGCACATCAATATTGGAATGTGAAAAGGAACAGATTGATGAAATTGCCTGAAAATGAATACAAAAGAATGATTATAAGATTACTAAAATACACAGAGAAGCAAATACATGAGTTAAAGTAATCCATACATCATATAGATGTGAAATTCTGTCAAGAGACATAAATATTGAAGAGAATCAAACTGAAATATTAGAAATGAAGAATTTAATATGTCAAATAAAAAATACAATGGAAAGCCTTAACAACAGACTCAGTGAGGCAGGAGAAAGAATATCCAAGCTAGGAGATAAATCCTCGGAAAGAGTCCTACAGAAAAAAGGGCAGAAAATATTAGAAAACTGAAAATAGTGTTCAAGATTTATGGGATACTATATTCAAACAGCCAAACATATGTGTCTTAGGGTTTCCTAAAGATGTGGAAACAGAGAATATATTACAAGAACTATTCAGTGAAATAATGGCAGAGAACTTCCTTAATTTGAGAAAAAGATAGGAGTTCTATGTGTTTCCTTTACTTGAAGTTCCCTAACAGACAGGATCAAAAAAGATTTCAGCATAATATACTAGAGTAAAACTTTCAAATGTAAAAAATAAAAATATCCTAAAATGTACATGAGAGAAATGTCAGATTACCTTCAAAGGATCTCCAATTACATAGACAACTGATTTCTCATCAAAAACCCTACAGGCTAGGAGAAAATGGAGAGACATAATCCAAGTTCTAAAAGAAAAACATCTGTCAACTGAGAACACTGTATTCATCTAAGCTCTCACTTATGAAAGTGCAATAATGATCTTCCAAAACAAACAAATTTAATTAGTCATCCAGATTTACAAATGATACTTAAGAGTGTACTGCACAATTTACAGATTCAATACAATCCCAATCAAAATACTAATGACATTCTTCACAGATCTAGAAAAAAATGATGCTAAAATTCATATGGAAACATAAGAGACCCTAAATAGCTAAAGCAATATTATACAACAAAAACAAAGCTGCATACATCACAATACCTGATTTCAAGATATGCTACAGGGCAATTATAATCAAAAGAGATTGGTACTGGCACAAAAACAGACTTGAAGACAAATGGAACAGAATAGAGATTCCAGAAATCAATCCATTCATGTACAATCAACTTATTTTTGATAAAAGAGCTAAACTCAGTCCTGGAGCAAGGACAGTCTCTTTAAACACATTGTGCTGGGAAAACTGTATCTCCACATGCAGAGGTATTAAACTAGACTCCTACCTTATACCTTATACAAAAATCCACTAAAATGGTTCAAAGACCTAAATCTCCAACCCAATACCATCAAATTACTAGAGAACATTGGGGAAACTCTCAAAACATTGGCATAGGCAAAAACTTCTTGGGAAAAATCCTGAAGCACAGGTAATCAAAGCCAAAATTGACAATTGGGATTACATCAAACTGAGAAGCTTCTGTGCTGTGAAAGAAACACTCAACAAAATGAAGAGGCAACTGGGGCTGGAGCTGTGGCATAGCAGGTAAAGACACTTCCTGCAGTGCTGGTGGTGCCCATTTGAGTTCCAGCTGCTCCACTTCTAATCCAACTCTCTGCTATGGCCTGGGAAAGCAGTAGAAGATGGCCCAAGTACTTGGACCCCCACACCCACATGGGAGACCCAAAAGAAACTCCTAGCTCCTGTCTTCAGATCAGCCCAACTCTGGCCATTGTGGCCACTTGGGGAGTGACCCAAATAAATAAATAAATAATTTTTTTTAAAAGTGAAGAGCAATAGACAGAAAGGGAGAAAATATTTACAAACTATGCTACTGATAAATGGTTAACATCCAGAATCTATAAAAAGCTCAAGAAATTCAACACCAACCAAACAAACAATCCACTTAAGAAATGTGCAAAGAACTTGAACAGGCATTTTTCAGGAGAGGAAATTCAATAGCCAACAGATACTTGAGAAAATGCTCAAGATACTAGCCATCAGGGAAATTCAAATCAAAACCTCAATGAGGTTTCACCTCACTCCAGTTAGAATGGCTCACATACAGAAATCAACAAACAATAAATGCTGGTGAAGATGTGAGAAAAAGGTACCCTGGTCCACTGTTGGTACCAGAAATTATGGTGTGTATACACTATGGAGTATTTCTCAGCTGTAAAACAAAAATAAATAAAATCCTTTTTTTGCAATCAGATGGATGCAACTGGAAACCATTATATTTAGTGAAATAAGCCAGTCCCAAAAAGACAGATATCATGTTTCCTCAATCCAGGACAATTAATAGAGTATCTGAAATGTAATGTATTGGAGTAAAATAGACATTTTGAGAATCGATGACTGTTTATAGCCTTTGTCTCTTCCATTGAGGAACAATGTAGTTTGTTTTCTTTCTCTCCAAAGTATTTGCTGAACTCTTTTACTTAGAGTAGTGTTAATTATACAATAAATTAAACTGAAAATAGATCATTGTAAAAATTAAGAGTAGGAATCCAAGAGGATTCCAAGAGGAATCCAAGAGGTGGAGGAAGTGTTGGAGAGTGGGCTGGAGTGAAGATAGACAGGGAAGTGCCACTACATTCCTAAATTTGTATACATAAAATATATGAAACTTGTAGAACTTAAATAAAATTTTTAAAAAATAACGTGCTACAAGAGAAGCAGAGAAAGATAGCATCACAAAAGGAAGTGAGGTCAGGAAATCTCATAGTAAAAATACAAAGGAAATCAAAAGCAAACAATAGGAATATTTATGGGAAAATGGAAGGACCAAATTGTTACTTATCAATAATAAACTTGATTGTAAATGGTGCCTAAATTCTCCAATTAAAAGATATAGACTGGCTGAATTGATTAATAAGTTAGACTCATCTGTTGGCTGCCTACAAGAAACACACCTCACCAACAAAAATACACACAGACTGAACGTGAAAGGATGGAAAAAATATTCCATACTAACAGAAAGCAAAAATAAGCTGAAGTGGCCAACTTAATATCATACACAATAGATTTTAACACAAAAACTATTAAGAAAGACAAAGAAGGGCAGTATATAATGATTGAAGGATCAGTTCAGCAAGAAGATGTCACTATAGTACATTTCTGTGCACCAATACTAGGGTGCCTGGCTGTTTAAAACAAATGTTGATGGATCTAAGGGAAACACAGGCTCTAATACAATAATAATGGGGGACTTCAAGATTCCCACATTCTCTTAACACTGCCTTTACTGTACCCTATAAGTTTTGGTATACTGTTTTGTCATCATAATTCATTTCTAGGATATTTTAATTTTCCTTTTGATTTATTATGTGATCCATCATTCATTCAGGAGCATGTTGTTCAGTTTCCATTTGTTTGCATATTTACTAGTATTTCATCAATGCATAGATCAACTAGACTAAAAAAATCAAAAAAGAAACAGAGCTAATCCATACTATGGACCAAATTGATATCGACAGAACAATTTATCCCGAAGCTACAGAATACATATTCTCTTCATCAGTGCCTGGAAGTTTCTCTAGGTTAGATGATATGCTACACCACAAAGCAAGTCTCAACTAATTCAAAAAAGTTGAAATCAAATCATGTATCTTTCCTGACCCCAGTGGGATGAAGCTGGAAATTAACAACTTAAGAAACATTAGAAAATACGCAAACACATGGAGACTGTGTAACATGCTCCTGAATGAACATTGGGTCATACAAAAAATCAAAAGGGAAATCAAAAAATTCCAGAAATGAATTATGATGATAAAA
Organism: Lepus europaeus; assembly: GCF_033115175.1. Lineage (NCBI taxonomy): Eukaryota > Metazoa > Chordata > Mammalia > Lagomorpha > Leporidae > Lepus > Lepus europaeus. The sequence goes on from NC_084828.1 coordinate 55,748,332, forward strand.
GAGCATACCAAAACTTAGAGGATACAGCAAACACAGTTTTAAGAGGAAAGTGTATAGCAACTAGTGCCTACATCAACAGATTGGAAAAGTATCACATAGTTGAACTGACAATGCATCTCCAGGATCTAGAAAAACAAGGAAAAGGCCAAACCCAAAATTAGTAGGTAGAAAGAAATAATTAAAATTAGAGAATCAATAAAAAAAAAAGAAGGGGCCGGTGCCGTGGCTCACTTGGTTAATCCTCCGCCTGCGGTGCCAGCATCCCATATGGGCTCCGGGTTCTAGTCCTAGTTGCTCTTCTTCCAGTCCAGCTCTCTGCTGTGGCCCGGGAGGGCAGTGGAGGATGGCCCAGGTGCTTGGGCCCCAGTACCCACATGGGAGACCAGGAAGAAACACCTGGCTCCTGGCTTCAGATCGGCACAGTGCCGGCCGTGGCAGCCATTTGGGGAGTGAACCAATGGAAGGAAAACCTTTCTCTCTGTCTCTCTCTCTCACTGTCTATACTCTACCTGTCAAATTAAAAAAAAGAGAAGAAAGAAGCAAACAACACTGAAACAAAAAAATTTAAAAAGGTCAACGAAATGAGGATCTATTTTTTTGTTTTTGAAAAAATAAATAAAACTTATACTCCCCTGGCCCAACTAGGCGAAACAAAAAGAGATCCAAATTAATAAAATGAGATGAAAAAAGAGATGTAACAAGAGATACCAAATAAATAAATAGAATCATCAGGAATTACTAGTTATCTGCCAACAAACTAGAAAATCAAGAAGAAATAGATAGAATTCTAGATACATACAATCTACCAAAATTGAGACATGAAAATATAGGAAATCTAAAGAAACCAATAGGGGCCGACACTGTGACACAGGGAGCTAAACCTCCACCTGTGGTACCACCATCCCATATGGGTACCAGTGCATGTCCCAGCTGCTCATCTTCTGATCCAGCTCCCTGCCATGGCCTTGGAAGACAGTGGAAGATGACCCAAGTATTTAGGCCCCTGCACTCATGTGGGAGACCCAGCGAAACCTCCTGGCCCCTGGTTTAAGGATCAGCTCTGTTCCGGCTGTTGCAGCCATTTGGGGGAAGGAAGCAATGGGTGGAAGATATTTCTCTCTCTCTCTCTCTTTCTCTCTCTGTAACTCTACCTCTCAAATAAATAAATACAATCTTTAAAAATAAATAAATAGACCAATAATGAAGACGGAGATTGAATCAACCATAAAGACCCTCCTGACAAAGAAAACTCCAGGATTGGATAGCTTCTCTATTGAACTCTACCAAACTCTCAAAGAAGGACTAATTCCAATTCTTTTCAGACTATTCAAAACATTTAAAATAGAGACAATCCTTCCAAACTCTTTTTATGAGGCCACTATCATCTTAATTTCAAAACTAAAAAAAAAAAAGATACAACAAAAAACTATAGACCAATATCACTGATGAACATAGATGCAAAATCTTGTTGGATTAATATCCAAGACATATAAGCAGCTCAACGAACTCAACAACAACAAAACAAACAATACAGTTGACAAATGGCCTAAGGATATGAACAGGTATTTTTCAAAAGATGAAATGCAGATAACAAACAGATACATGAGAAGATGGGAAAGTAATGGAATATGACCCAAGTCCTTGGGCCCCTGCATCCATAAGGGAGACCCAGAAGAAACTCCTGGCTCCTGACTTTGGATTCACCCAAATCCTGCCATTGCAGGCATTTTGGGAGTGAACCAGTGGATGGAAGACCTTTCTTTCTGTGTCTCCCTCTCTCTGTCTAACTCTGCCTCTCAAATAAACAAAATCTAGATATAATAATAATAACAATAATAATAATAGGTTAAATATGATAGCTTAAACAAACCCAAAGTATTTGATTATATATTTCTGTATGACAATACAAATAAAAAACAGAAACACAAAAATATATACTCTCAAAATTTTGAGGAAGAGTTTTTAAGCTAAAATTAAGCAAACAGTCCAACTATCAATCAAGACTGAGGGCAAAAGTAAAAAACATATCAAAAATGCAAGATCCATTCTCTTCTCACATTAACTATTTTTTCAAGAAGTTTTTCAGGAATTGCCTGCAGAAAAATGAGGTACGAAGCAAGATAGACAAGGTACGGTTTCTGAATGGTCCAGGATAAAAACCATACAATAGACTAAGGCACAGGCTCTGAGAAAGAAATCTACAAGGAAAAAATGACTTTATAAAAGAGTAAATATGACTGAGACACGTGAAAATGCGATAAAAATGATAGTATGGGCATAACATCAGTAAAAATTACAGAGTAAGGACATCTGAAAAGTCTGTCCTCCAATAAAGCAATGAAACTCACCAGAATGAATTTCTCTAGAACTCTGGAAATTAACAAAAGATTTGCAGAAATCTAGGGAGCATGTATTTCAAAAAAAAAAAAAGGAGCTGGATGCCAGTAATAATCGTACTTAAAAGAATTATGACATTTTAACTTGCGCCTATTCTTATTGCCTACTCTAGTTATGTAGCAGCCTTGGAAGCCAATAACCCACAATCCCATTCAAAACTATAAGCCTGGAATAGGTAGGATGGAGCTCTCCGTTTCCGGAGAATTGTCCTCATCTGACCGATCTGACTATTTCATTGAAGACACTACTTTAAAAAGATGTCTTTTTATAAGTTGACTCAGAACTTACTCGTTAACAACAAGATGGATATTCACATACAAAATAATGAAGCTGGATATGTGTCTCATATAATACACAAAAATTAACTTAAAAGGAATTAAAAATGTAAAAGTAATAGTTAAGACTATAAAACTTTTTGACAAAAACATAATTTTGTGACCTTGTATGGCAATGCTTTCACACATGTCAACAAAACCACAAGCAACAAAAGAAAAAAATAGCTAAGTTGGACTTTATAAAAATTGGAAAATATGTGCTTCAAAAGATATTATCAAAAAGGTGAAGAAACTATCCAGAGATCAGCAAATCATGTATCTAATGCGGGTCTGGAACACATAATACATAAAGAACACTTAAAACTCATCAGCAAGAAGACAATCATTAAAAACTGCAGGGAAAAATCTGAACAGATGATCAGAAGAAGATGTGCAAATGGCCAATAAGCACGTGGAAAGATGTTCAATGTCACCATCATTAGGGGAATGCAAAGCAAAACCACAAGGAGGTAATACTTCACACTCTCTAACAATGCCCATAATCAAAAAAGGGACGATACTGCGTACTGGCAAACATTGCTGAAGGGTGTGTAAAAATGCAGCTGCTTTGGAAATCAGTCTGACAGCTACTCAAGAGGTTAGCATTAGACTTTTCATCTGTCCCAGAAATTTCATTCTTATGTACATGTCCAAGAGAAAAGAAAATATTTGTCTACACCAAAACTTGTACAAAATTATTTGTAGGGACAATATTAAAAAGGCAAAAAGTAAATCCAAAAAGATGAAAAATGCTAATTAACCAAATATAAATCAAAATTATAATGAGATACCATCTCATTCCAGTTAGAGCCAAAAAGGCAAAAAATTTAAAATGTTACTCTTTAAAAGATGGTTTTGTGGTATACAGCAAATAGGGCCACCACCTTTGATGTCTGCATCCCATATGGGTGCTGGTTTATGTCTTGACTGCTCCACTTCTGATCCAGCTCCCTGTGAGTGCCCTAGGGAAAGCAGAAGAAGATGGCCCAAGTATCTGGGCCCCTGCCGCCAATGTAAATGAACTTCCTGGATCCTAACTGCAGTCTGGTTCAGCCCCAGGGAGTAAAGCAGCAGATGGAAGATATTTTCTCTCTCTCTCTCTCTCTCTCTCTCTCTCTCTCTCTCTTCTCTGTTTCTCTCGCCTTTTCTCCTCTCTCCCTCTAGCTGTCTCTGTAACTCTTTCAAACGCATAAATAAATCTTTTTGTTTAAAAAAAGACAAAAATAACAAATTCTAGTGAGGATGTGGAGAAATGGAAACTGTTACACACTGTTGGGAATAAAAATTAAGACAGCCACTATGGAAATCAGAATGAAGGTTCCTCAAAAAATTGAAAATAGTTCTATCATTTGACCCAGCTATCCCTCTTCTGGATATAGATCCAGAGGGTATCATGTCAGTATGTTAAAGATTTTCTCTTCACCCTCATGTTCATGCAGAACTATTTATGACAGGTAAGATATGGAATCCCCATAAGTTTCTATCAGTGGACAAATGAATGAAGAAAATATGGTATATGTAAGTGAAATATTATTCAGCCATATAAAGGATGGAACTCTGAAATTTACAGCAAAACAGATGGAATTGTAAGTCATTAAATGAAATAGCCTGAAACAGAAAGGTGAATACCACTTGTTCTCTCGCATTTGTGGAAGTTTAAAGGAAAAAAACATCTGAACTTAGAATAATAAGTAATGGAGCCTGGGGAGAGAAGGAGGTTGAGGGAGGTTGAATAACTGGTACCAAGACACAGTTAGATAGAAGGATTCAGTTCTAGTGTTCCACAGAACAGGGGGAGGCTACAGTTCATGGTTATATGCCATATACTGTATCAAAAACTAGAAGAGAGGAGCTCAAAGGCTGCAAACATAAAGAAAAGGAAATGGAAATGCTGAATGCTACTTGATTTATTCATTTTGCTTTGGTCCATATTCAGTTATTACATGTTAATCAAAATTGAAAAAGAAACAATTGTATATTCTCTTAAATTCCCATCAACTCAAACAAAATGTAGTAGAAATATGTAATGGAATATTATTTGGCCAAGAAAGGGATGAAATATTGATACAACATGGAGAACAGACTACAAGAATGAAAACATCATGCTAAGTCAAATAGACACAAAAAGGCATAGTGCATGATTCAATTTACATGAAATTCCAAAAATAGGCCAATATAAAGAGAGACAGCAGTCTAATAGTTATCAAGGCCTTCATGTATGGAAACATGAGAAATGATTGCTCAAGGATGTTATTTCTAGCTGATGACACTATTCTAGAATTGGTGGGGGTGGTGATACAAGTTTGTGCATACACTAAAAGTCGCTGAGTTATATACTTTTGAGGTTAAATTTTGTGGTATGTGAATCATCTCTCTTAAAAAGTAACAATCATAGCCGGCGCCGTGGCTTAACAGGCTAATCCTCTGCCTTGCGGCACCGGCACACCAGGTTCTAGTCCCGGTTGGGGCGCCAGATTCTATCCCGGTTGCCCCTCTTCCAGGCCAGCTCTCTGCTATGGCCCGGGAAGGCAGTGGAGGATGGCCCAAGTGCTTGGGCCCTGCACCCGCAAGGGAGACCAGGAGAAGCACCTGGCTCCTGGCTTCGGATCAGCACGATGCGCTGGCAGCAGCAGCCATTGGAGGGTGAACCAACGGCAAAAAGGAAGACCTTTCTCTCTCTCTCTCTCTCTCTCTCACTATCCACTCTGCCTGTCAAAAAAAAAAAAGTAACAATCACAAAATTGCCCTCCCCTAAAAGTCACATTCTAAATATTAAGCACATTCAAATGGAAAATATTGTCAGGCAACTGGTATAGTATTTGAAAAGGCAATTTAGGAGAGCAGGAAACAAATAATATATTCATTCAAAGCTTGAGCATAACAACATTTAATCCAGGGAGAATGAACAGTAATGAGGACTGAGATGTGGAGATGCATAATGTTTTAATAATGTACACAATTTAGTAGTTAACATTTACAGGTAACACAGCAAACTTTGTAGCAGTTGAGGAAATACGGCAACTGGACTATAATGAAGGTAGAGGAGAGGGGATAGGTGCTGATTATCTCATTTTATTTTAAAGTTGTATTTATACATTTGAAAGACAATGTGACAGAGAGCACAAGAGATGGAGAAAGATTTTGCATTCATCAGTTTCTTCCCCAAATGCCAGTAACAGCTGGGGCGAGGCCAGGTGAAGCCAACAGTCTGGAACTCCATCCTGGTCCCCTATATGGGTGGCTGGAACCCAAGTACTTGAGCCATCATCTTCTGCCTCCCAGATTAATTAGCAGGAAGCTGGTGGAAGCAGATTAGCCAGGACTTGAACCAGGGACTCCAATATGGGATGTGGGCATCCCAAGCAGCAGTTTAACCTACTGTGCCACAATACTCACCATTGATGTTCTCATTTTCCAAAGAGGAAGACAAGAAATGACATCAAGAGTTGAAGGGCAAAAATTAAGTGCTGAAAGTGGGTGTCTAACCGTCTAACCTAGCAGCTAAGATGCTCAGATTCTGTATCAGAGTACCTAGGCTCAATCCATGCCTCTAGCTCCTGACTCCAGCTTCTTGCCAAGGCATACCTGAGGAGGCAGCTGGTGACTGTTCAAGCAATTGAGTTTCTGTCAGCCACACTGGAGACCTGGACTGAGTTCTCAGCCCCTAGATTTAAGCTCTATCCAACCCCTGCCCAGTCCCAGCTCAGCCCCTGCTATTGAGGGTGTTTGAGGAGTAAACCAGTAGATGGGAATGCGCTCGCGCGCTCTCTCTCAGTCCGTGTCTGTGTGTGTGTGTGTGTGTGTAAAAATGCCTCTCTGCCTCTCAAATAAGTACTTTTTAAAAATTCTTACCTAGGGGGATGGTGCAGTGACATAGTAAGCTAAGCCTCTGCCTGTGGCACTGGCATCCCATATGGGAACTGGTTCATGTCCCAGCTGTTCCTCTTCTGATCCAGCTCTCTGCTGTGGCCTGGGAAAGCAGTAGGAGATGGTCCAAGTGCTTGTGTCCCTGCACCCACAAGGGAGACCCAGAAGAAATGCCTGCCTCCTGGCTTTGGGTTGGCCCAGCTCCAGCCATTGTGGCCATTTGGTGAGTGAACCAGCGGATGAAAGACCTTCTCTGTGGATCTCTTTCTGTCTGTAACTCTATCTCTCAAATAAAAATTTTTTTAAATCTTATGTAGATTAACACAAATTTTAAAATAAAAGAAGTAAAACTACAAATATAAACATCTGAACAACAGAAGAGTAGTAGTTAATAGTCTAGAAATTCGTCATTTATGTCAGGAGTAAACGATACAGTGTAAAGTTAATAGATCAATATGTAAGTAAAGTATAAGAACTGACTACAGTCTTTGAAGCAACCACTAGAAGAATATAAAGCAGTCCAAGTATATTACCGCCAAGGGTGGAGGTGCAGGTGGGGAAGAGAGAAGCAAAGAACTGCTTTTTTAATAAGCTCTTCTCTGCTGATCTAATGCCATGAACCTATGTTAGTTTATTTTAAAGTAGTTATTAGGAGGGTGTTTTTATTATTATTCATTGGATCAGTGACAAAATAAAAAGGAATGAAGGCTGATCTTGTTTGGACCCAAGCATCTGAGCAAGTGATTTCAAAAAATCAGAACACCAAAGAAGGAAACCAATGAAAAGAATGTAAGGATTCTGGAAGACTCACACAGAAGTCAAAAGGCAGGAAGAAGGTGTTGCGGTCCAGCAGGTTGAGCTGCCAATGTCTACATCCCATATCAGAGTGCTAGTTCAAGTCCCAGCTATTTCATTTCCCATACAGCTTCCTACTAATGCACCTGGGAAAGCAGTGGGTGATGGCCAAAGTACTTCAGTTTCTGCCATCCACATGGGAGATCAGAATGGAGTTCCTGGCTCCTGGCTTTACCCTGGCCTAGCCTTGACTATTTTGGACGTTTGAGAGTGAGCCAGAGGAGGGAGATGTGTGTGTGTGTGTGTGTCTCCTTCTCTCTTTGTCACTCTGTCTTTTAAGTAAATATTGGGGGGGGGAGGGATAGTAGTAAATTAGTGTCTGGAAAAAAGCCTGGGGTAAAGTATAAACTTGAGAAGCATTTACAGAATTGAATTATGCCAACAAAAGTTTGAAGAGAGAAACAAAAGAAAAAAATCAGAAGCATCCCAGACAGTTAAATTTAGAACATCCATGGTGAAAGTAAAGAAGATGGAGAGGGGAAGAAGGAAGGTGAAGTAGGGAGAAGAAAAAGGAAAAGGAAGAAGGAGGAGGAAGAAGAAGAAGGAAAACAGAAGGAAGAGAAAAAGAAGGGGGAAGGTAGATAAAGGAGAAGGAGGAAAAGAAGAAACAGCATAGGACAATAGGGTCTAAGGAATGAAAAGCTCACCAAAATGTACCCAAAATTATAAACACTGACTCTCATTTATAACAAAAAGAGTAGAAATTACAAATACAGGAGAGTAGCTCTGAGTGTCCTATACTCAAGTCTAACTAAACTCCCTGCAGAATTCACAGACAGTACTTAAAACAGGCTCATGAAAGCTGACAGCTGATCCAAGGTGTTCCTAACTATTTATAACTGCCTCTCTCCTAACACAGCTGAAAAAAAAACAGGGCTAATTATAATTTCAACTGTATAATGTATTTGAAATATGTTCTGCCAACTCTATTCTAAATCTTCTATATCTTACTCACTCATTGTGACCTATTCTAAAAGCATATCATTTGGAAGAAAGAACACACACAATCATAAAAAAGTTTGAATTCAATTTTTCAAAATTAGTGATGTAATCTTACAGCATTATATCAGGCAACATTGCCATGAAGAAAATATGGATATGCTAATGCTTTGCTTATTCTTTTTTTTAAATTAAACTTTTATTTACTGAATATAAATTTCCAAAGTACAGCTTATGGGTTACAATGGCTTCCCCCTCCCAAAACTTCACTCCCACCCACAACCCTCCCTTTTCCCGCTCCCTCTCCCCTTCCAATCACATCATGATTCATTTTCAATTCTCTTTATATACAGAAGATCAGTTTAGTATATATTAGGTAACGATTTCAACAGTTTGCCCCCATATAGCAACACAAAGTGAAAAAAAATACTGTTGGAGTACTAGTTATAGCATTAAATAACAGTGTACCGCACATTAAAGACAGAGATCTTACATAATATTTTTTTTAAAAAATTAATTAATTTTCTATGCCATTTCCAATTTAACACCAGGGGTTTTTTTTCTATTTCCAATTATCTTTATATACAGAAGATCGATTCAGTATATAATTAGTAAAGATTTCATCAGTTTGTACCCACGCAGAAACACAAAGTGTAAATATACTGTTTCAGTACTAGTTATAGCATCACTGCACATTAGACAACACATTAAGGACAGATCCCACATGGGATGTAAGTACACAGTGACTCCTCTTGCTGACTTAACAATTTGACACTCCTGTTCATGGTGTCAGTAATCTCCCTAGGCTCTAGTCATGAGTTGCCAGGGCTATGGAAGCCTTTTGAGTTCGCTGACTTTGATCTTATTCCGATAGGGTCATAGTCAAAGTGGAAGTTCTCTCCTCCCTTCAGAGAAAGGTACCTCCTTCTTTGATGGCCCCGTTCTTTCCACTGGGATCTCACTCACAGAGATCTTTCATTTAGGTCTTCTTCTTTTTTTCTTTTCCATGGTATCTTGGCTTTCCATGCCTAAAATACTCTCATGGGCTCTTGAGCCATATCCGAATGCCTTAAGGGCTGATTCTGAGGCCAGAGTGCTGTTTAGGACGTCTGCCATTCTATGAGTCTGCTGTGTATCCTGCTTCCCATGTTGGATCATTCTCTCCCTTTTTGATTCTATCAGTTAGTATTAGCAGACACTTGTCTTGTTTGTGTGATCCCTTTGACTCCTAGACCTATCAGAGTCATCAATTGTGAACTGAAATTGATCACTTGGACTAGTGAGATGGCATTGGTACATGCCACCTTGATGGGATTGTATTGGAATCCCCTGGCACATTTCTAACTCCATAATTTGGGGCAAGTCTGATTGTGCATGTCCCAAATTGTACATCTCCTCCCTCTCTTTTTCCACTCTTAAATTTAACAGGGATCACTTTTCAGTTAAAATTTAAACACCTAAGAATAATTGTGTGTTAATTACAGAGTTCAACCACTAGTACTAGAACAACAACAACAACAACAACAACAACAAATACTAAAAAGGATAAAGTACTACATTGTACATCTAGAGTCAGGACAAGAGCTGATCAGTTCATTGTTCCTTATAGTGTCCATTTCACTTCCACGTGTAGAAGCTTGAAGCAAGACCCATACCTTTCACCTTACAAAAAAATTCACTCAACATGGATTAAAGACTTAAATCTACAACCCGAAACCATCAAATTATTAGAGAGCATTGGAGAAACCCTGCAAGATATAGGTACAGGCAAAGACTTCTTGGAAAAGACCCCAGGAGCACAGGCAGTCAAAACCAAAATTAACATTTGGGATTGCATCAAATTGAGAAGTTTCTGTACTTCAAAAGAAACAGTCAGGAAAGTGAAGAGGCAACTGACAGAATGGGAAAAAATATTTGCAAACTATGCTACAGATAAAGTGTTGATAACCAGAATCTACAAAGAAATCAAGAAAATCCACAACAACAGAACAACCCACTGAAGAGATGGGCCAAGGACCTCAATAGACATTTTTCAAAAGAGGAAATCCAAATGGCCAACAGACACATGAAAAAATGTTCAAGATCACTAGCAATCAGAGAAATGCAAATCAAAACCACAATGAGGTTCCATCTCACCCCGGTGAGAATGGCTCACATTCAGAAATCTACCAACAATAGATGCTGGAGAGGATGTGGGGAAAAAGGGACACTAACCCACTGTTGGTGGGAATGCAAACTGGTTAAGCCACTATGGAAGTCAGTCTGGAGATTCCTCAGAAACCTGAACATAACCCTACCATACAACCCAGCCATCCCACTCCTTGGAATTTACCAAAAGGAAATTAATTTGGCTAATAAAAAAGCCATCTGCACATTAATGTTTATTGCAGCTCAATTCACAATAACTAAGACCTGGAACCAACCCAAATGCCCATCAACAGTAGACTGGATAAAGAAATTATGGGACATGTACTCCATAGAATACTATACAGCAGTAAGGAACAATGAAACCCAGTCATTTGCAACAAGATGGAGGAATCTGGAAAACATCATGCTGAGTGAATTAAGCCAGTCCCAAAGAGACAAATATCATTTGTTTTCCCTGATCGGCGACAACTGAGCACCAAAGGGGAAACCTGTTGAAGTGAAATGCTTTGCTTATTCTTACAAGAAACTTCATGCAGCATTCCCCTTGGATCTACAGAAAGAAGGTATGTAATTATGAGTACCACACAGTATCAAAAGACTTCTGGGCCGGCACCATGGCTTAACAGGCTAATCCTCCGCCTTGCGGCACCGGCACACCGGGTTCTATCCTGGTTGCCCCTCTTCCAGGCCAGCTCTCTGCTATGGCCCGGGAAGGCAGTGGAGGATGGCCCAAGTGCTTGGGCCCTGCACCGGCATGTGAGACCAGGAGAAGCACCTGGCTCCTGGCTTCGGATCAGCGAGATGCGCCGGCCGCAGCGGCCACTGGAGGGTGAACCAACGGCAAAAAGGAAGACCTTTCTCTCTCTCTCTCTCTCTCTCACTATCCACTCTGCCTGTAAAAAAAAAAAAAAAAAAAAAAAAAGACTTCTATGGTGGCATTTTGGCTCAGCAGGTAAAGTCACCACCTGTGACTCCGCCATCCCATTTGGCTGTAGTTCATGTCCCAGCTGCTCCATTTCCAATCAAGCTCCCTGCTCATGGCCTGGGAAAAGCAGTGGAAGATAATCCAAGTGTTTGGACCCCTGTCAGCCATGTGGGAAACCTGACTGGAGATGCTGACTCCTGGCTTCTGCTTGACTCAGCCTTGGCTATTGCGGTCAACTGGGAGTGAACCAGCAGATGGATGATCTCTCTCTCTCTCTGTTTCACCCTCTTTTTCCCTACAACTCTGAATTTCAAGTAAATAAATTTTTAAAATAAACAAAATGACCCCATGGGAGACCAGGATAAGCACCTGGCTCCTGCCATCGGATCAGCGCGGTGCGCCGGCCGCAGCGCGCCAGCCGTGGTGGCCATTGGAGGGTGAACCAACGGCAAAAGGAAGACCTTTCTCTCTGTCTCTCTCTCTCACTGTCCACTCTGCCTGTCAAAATAAATAAATAAATAAATAAAAATAAACAAAATGAAAATAAATAAGACTTATTTCAGTGGGAAAGATCTCAAGTTATAATATAAAGTTTGAAGGAAAGATGCATTTGAATATTACACCAATAAGACTTACATGTAGATTATACTTTTCCTTCTCAGTTATAATAGCAAGATCTCCATGGATTTCTCCTCAATCCAAGTTAAATCAATTTAAACTTCTGACATGAACATCCTCCTCCGCCTATTGCCTTCTCTCTTCTCTCCATAATGGCCAAGAATATTTAGAGATGCTTAAAGTGGTCATTGTTTTCTTATTTCCAAACTTCCTCCCCAACCCTTCCAATTTGCATCTCTCCATCTCTCCATCCAATAGGCTCTTGCTAATGTGAATGAGGGCACTAGTGTTTCTAAAACCAACAGATATTTTTCAGTGACCTTTATATATTTATAATCTTTATATATATATTTCTTAGAGTAGGCTATATTTAACACTTTGAATCATTCCCTCAACTTTCAAATTCCCCTCTTTGTATTCAAGACACAGTATTCTGTCTCCTTTGTAGGAATATTCTCATCTACCAAGTGTTAACTTGATAACCTATCTGAAGCCCATTGCTATAAAGCCCAGTCGTCACCAATATGTAAAAATCTCTCCTCAACACTTGCAAGAATGGGACATCTCAAAATTGATCTTACGATATTTATCTCAAAACTCATTTCTCTTATGTTTCCTACCTCAGTGAATAGACTTACCCTCTATCGAGGTATACAAGCCAAAAACTTAAAATTCCTTTGACACCCCCTCCACTTTCCACCTATATTCATCTTTTCATTGATTTTCTAAATATCTCTTAAGTCCATGCAACTGAACTGGACTATTCCACTAGCCTCCTAATAGATCTCTCTACAGTGACCTTTGCCCTTCTCCAATATATTCTCCCTATTGCACCCAGAATCATCTTTGCAACATATAAATCTGATCATGTGAATCACCCTCGTTCTTCTAAAGCCTTTCATAAACTCTTCCAATATTGCCCCATTGTTCTTAAGTTAAAGATCAAAATTTTTTTAACTTTTTTTAAAGATTTATTTATTATTTGAAAGTCAGTTACACAGAAAGAGGAGAGGCAGAGAGAGAGTGGTTTTCCATCTGATGGTTCACTCCCCAGTTGGCCGCAACAACCAGAGCTGCACTGATCTGAAGCCAGAAGCCAGGAGCTTCCTCCAGGTCTCCCACATGGGTGCAGGGGCCCAAGGGCTAGAGCCATCTTCTACTGCTTTCCAAGGCAATAGCAGAGAGCTGGATGGGAAGTGGAGCAGCCTGGGCTAGAACCAGCACCCATATGGAATGCCGACACTTCAGACCAGGGTGTTAACCTAATGTGCTACAGTGCCGGCTCCCAGATCAAAATTCTTAACAAAGTCTATCATGCTTTGAGTCCTGCCTGCTAATCCCAGAGTGTCATTTCACAGAATTCTTCTCATTCTCTGAACTCCCCTATACTCACATTCTAACTGTCAAGTGAGGTAAGCTCCCTTCCACTGCCATCACCACAATGTCTGTGCACATTCTTTGCTCACTTCAGCCCCATTCACTTAGTTATGTGTGCATTCTTCAGCTTTTGTTCAATAACTACCATCAGAGGGGAGTCTTTCCTGGCTTTTTAGGCTAGGTTATGTTCCTACAGGATGTTCCTCTCTTAAGAGCACTTACATCGTTTTGTTCACATTCAATCACATTAAATTGCATGGTTATTTACAACTGCCCTTCTTTGCCATTATTCTGAAGCATTATTAAGTTGGGAGCCATATCTATGTTTTTCTTGCCATCTTATCTCCATCTCCTAGCAAAGCTCCCAGTGTTATAGGGTACACAATGGATATTTTATTGATTAATCAATGCATAGATAAATGATAGATTTGGTTTAAAATGAAGTATTTGATTCAAAAATAATCACTCATGCCATTTCAAACCTAATTTTCCCTAATTTTTAGCCTAAAACATGTTCTTCTTATTTTTATTCTTATATATCTACAGATATAAAGATTGTCATAGGACTAAGTGTTAAAGTGCTTATGAATATATTGTCTTAATTTCAAACCCATAGGGAATACGAAATATTTCATATCAAATAATTATTTTAGATAATGCCAAATAGATGACATCGCTAGACAGGTTCTGTTCCTGTGACACCCAACGATATCTGGGTAAATAACTGATCCTTGTGCTATTCCCTCCTCACATAATTCAGCAAAGAGCCTGTGTCAGGTCACTTTGGCCTGGTGCTAGAGAGCTCTTCAATTTGAACAGTGTAATTTAGCACCAACTCTAAAACTAATGTCCTTTCCCTGGGCTAAATGCAGAGCTAAAAATGTAATTTGTGAGGTCAAGTTCAAAAAATGAAAATCCAGGGTCCCTTGTTCAGAAATCAGGATAAAAATCCTTTTTCCTGGGGTGGGTGTTTGCTGGTGGTTAAGCCACCACTTGGGACACCTGCATCTTCTATCAAGTGTTTGGATTTGAGTTCCAGCTCCATTCTCAATTCCAGCTTCCTGCTAATGCACATCCTAAGAGGCAGCAGATGACAGTTGAAATAGTTCTGTTCCTGTCACCTACCTGGAGGATCTGGATTGAGTTCCAGGCTCCTGGCCTATTCCTGGCCCAGCCTGACAGCTGCATGCATTTGGAGGGTGAACCAGTAAATAGAAGACCTCTGGCTCTGGCTCTATTTTTTTAAACAAATTGAAAGTAAATTAAAATATAGTTAATTTAGAAAACTATTTCCTACCTTTTGCAGTCTTGAATTGTAATAATCATTTCATTTTTATTGTTATTATTTTGCTATGTGATGTTATAATCCCTTGGACATGAAATATTCATGGAGTAAGTGCAGATTCTTAACCAGTAACCTGGCTCCTGTCCTGTGACTGGAGTGTGCATGTACCCAAATTGCCTTCCCCATGATCGGCACCCCCAACAGGTATAAAGAGTAAGAGCAATCACCAATTAGGACAGAGGATCATGGGACTCTGACCAAAATCTGAGGAGTCGAGAAGGCAGAGGAGGCAGGGTCACAATTGAGCCAAGACTTCAAGTCCCCAGTGCCTGCTGCACTGTCACATTAGACTTAATTTATCTCTAAATCTGTGCTATATAAGTAATTAAGGACTTCAAGATGATGAGAGTAGAGCATTGAATCCCAGGTCCAGGGTCCTTTTCTGAGTGCAGACCCTAGGCAGCAGCATTGGCCACATGTTTTGCTAAGCTGGCCTTGTGCAGATTTACCAGTCTCTAGACTAATTTAACATTATGCAAAGATGGGACTACAATGGGGAGAGTGATGCTCCTAGAAGGTGTAACACTCAAAACTTTATATCTGCAACTGTGCACTCTTAGGTGTTTTCTGTTGGAGAAAAGGTAGGTTTCTGACTTTTTTGGAAAATGTTGATTTGGAAAATGTTGATCTCTGCTGAGTAGTCTAGTGTACTAATTTAATCCTGTATCACTCAGTTAAGAACTTTTTATATAAAGGATCCAAGTGTCATGAGTGTTTTGTGTTACCTCAAACTTAGGAGACAGGCAGTGAAAAACCTGTTTATTTAAGTATTAACCCAATCTCTGCCTTCTTGAGTTGAAATAACAGACTCCAGACTCTTAATTATTCCTAAAATCCTCATAGAATTTATCTATCATCTATATATCTATTTAAAATAAAGAGTGAGTGAGTGAGAGAGAGAGAGAGAGAGAGAGAGAGAGAGAATCTTCTATCTGCTGGCTTGCTCCCCAAATGACCACAATGGTCATTGCTGGGCCATGCTAAAACCAGGAACCTAGAACTCTATCCAGGATTCTCAAGTGGGTGACAAGGGCCAGGGTAGCTGAGACTCATTCACTGCCTCTCCAGATATGTTATCAGGAAGCTGGATTGGAAGTGGAACAGCCAGACCAGCACTCCAAATGGAATGCCAGCAACACAAGCAGAGACTTAACCCACTGAGCTATAACACAAGCCACTTAAAGTCATTTTTTTAAAAGTAGATGGTAGAATTTTAAAAATGTCAACTAATTATATGTATGTGTGTGCTTGTATGTGTATTCACACACATACTAATATTCACACACACAATCTTAATTCTACATATTTGTCATCAATGTGGCTATCAGGATGAATCCTACCAATAATCAAATTAAATGTCCAGAAGGGGCTGGCACTGTGGCATAGCATGTAAAGCCACCACCTACAGCCTATCCCATATGGGCGCCGGTTCGAGACCCGGATGCTCCACTTCTGATCCAGCTCTCTGCTATGGCCTGGGAAAGCTGTGGAAGATGGCCCAAGTTCTTGGGCCCCTGCACCGATGTGGCAATACCCAGAAGAAGCTCCTGGCTCCTGGCTTCGGATCAGTGCAGCTCTGGCTGTTGTGGCCAATTGAGGGATGAACCAGCGGATGAAAGACCTCTCTCTCTCTCTCTCTCTCTCTCTGCCTCTCCTTCTCTCTCTGAGTAACTCTGACTTTCATGTAAAATAAATAAATCTTTTAAAAAGTGCCCACAAATATGCTGCCTTAATCAAAAGAAAGTCTTAGCTAAAATTTTTAAAAAAAATTATCTACAAAGAATATTTAAGTAACATGGAAAAGAGCTTATAGTATAATTAAATGAAAAACCAATAGGCAATGTATTAGAAGTCTTCAATATTACATGCTTACATACACAAAGCAAAAGCATTAGAAGGAAACATTCAACATTATTAGTATCCAACTCCTAGTGTCTAAGTTATAAGGGATTGTTGTTTTAGTCTATTTTACTAAATATGAACATTTTCTTTCCATAATGAACATAATCTACTTTTATAATCTGAGAATAATCATGAAAAGAAAATCTTTGGAAAGAATAACTTTTAGTAATTTCAACCAGTTCTTAAATCTATTTCTTAACAAACTCTTCTTGGCATCAATATTATAGAAGCTCAATCACTGCAGCACTATTCACAATAGCCAAATAGAGAGAATCAACCTAGGTGGCCGTTAATGGATAAATGGATCAAGAAAATGTGTTACATATGCTCAATGCTGTTATCCAGACATACGAGAGAATAAAACTCAGACATTTGCAGCCACATGGATGGAACTGGAGGTCATTATGTTAAATTAAATAAGCCAGACACAGGACAGTTACCACATGTTTTATCTCATACATGGAAGTCAAAATGCGCACATATACATTTCATGTAAATAAATATGCACGCATATGCATTTAAAATAGTCATTGGTAGAGTTTGGGAGAGACAGGGGAGAGGAAAGATTAAATAATGGGTACCAAAACAGTTAGGTGAAGATAATTGGTTATGGTGTACCAAGAAACTGTGCAGTAAAGGAGATGGAAGGTCTAAATGTCTGGAATGTTGATTTTTTTTTAGACTTTTATTTAGTAAATATAAATTTCCAAAGTACAGTTTATGGATTACAATGGCTTTTCACCCCCATAACTTCCCTCCCACCGCAACCCTCCCATCTCCTGCTCCCTCTCCCATTCCATTCACATCAAGAGTCATTTTCAATTATCTTTATATACAGAAGATTGATTTAGTATATATTAAGTAAAGATCTCATCAGTTTGCACCCACACAGAACATAAAGTGTAAAATACTGTTTCAGTACTAGTTATAGCATCACTGCACATTGGACAACACATTAAGGACAGATCCCACATGAAGAGTAAGTACACAGTGACTCCTGTTGTTGATTTAACAATTTGACACTCTTGTTTATGGCACCAATAATCTCCCTAGGCTCTAGTCATGAGTTGCCAAGGCTATGGAAGCCTTTTGAGTTCACCAACTTCGATCTTATTTAGACAAGGTCATAGTCAAAGTGGAAGTTCTCTCCTCCCTTCAGAGAAAGGTACCTCCTTCTTTGATGGCCCCATTCTTTCCACTGGGATCTCACTCGCAGAGATCTTTCATTTGGATCTTCTTTTTTTTTTTTTTTTCTTTTGCCAGAGTGTCTTGGCTTTCCATGCCTAAAATACTCTCTTCAGCCATATCCGAATGCCTTAAGGGCTGATTCTGAGGCCAGAGTGCTGTTTAGGACATCTGCCATTCTATGAGTCTGCTGTGTATCCCACTTTCCATGTTGGATCATTTTCTCCCTTTTTTATTCTATCAGTTAGTATTAGCAGACAATAGTCTTGTTTGTGTGATCCCTTTGACTCTTAGACCTATCAGTATGGTCCTGGCCTCTTCAATCTTCGAACTGCATCATCATAGATTTCCCCACTTTTTGTTACCAAGATACAATAGAGAGAGACATTATAAGGTATTGGTCTTTAACTGTTCTCATCCAGCAACTATCACCATATATGAGAATGGTTCAAAAATTTCAAGGAAGATGGAATTAAAATATAATAATTTTATTCTGATATGAAAATGGCTTTGAAAACAATGCTTACAATTCTTATGAATTTTTCACAATTTTTTTGTGAACTGAAATTGATCACTTGGCCTAGTGAGATGGCATTGGTACATGCAACCTTGATGGGATTGTTGATTTAATGCTGTATATGTACAGAAATATTATGTTGCACTACATAAAAATGTACATTCCTGGCAATCTAAGAATATGAAGATAATTTAATCACCAAAGGTGTGGAACAGCTTCCTTAAGTGGTTTAAATTTTATCACCTGGAAGAAGATATTTCATTTCTTGAAGGGATTTCTGAAATGCCACTCAGTAATTTAATGATTTAAATCCATATTCAGAGGGTTGTTGTACAACAGGCATGTGAATGACCTTTTATTCCATTTTTCTATGAGTCATATTTTATTCAAGATTTGGTATTAATCAACTAATTAATTGATCGTTATACTGCAGTACTAAATCCTGATGTGTCAGTGGCTTTACTTCAAGGGTTTATTTCTCTATCTCTATCAATTCAGTGCTTTGGTCCTGGCCTCTTCAATCTTTGAACTGCATCATCTTAGATTTCCTCACTTTTTGTTACCAAGATATAAAAGAGAGAGACATTATAAGGTATTGGTCTTTAACTGCTCTCATCTAGCAACTATCACCATATATGAGAATGGTTCAAAAATTTCAAGGAAGATAGAATTAAAATATAATAATTTTATTCTGATATGAAAATGGTTTTGAAATCCATGCTTAGTTTTTTCTCATTAACTTTTCACAATTTTTTAAAAACTGTTCATATGCATACATTACAAAATATTTTGAACCAAACTAAGCTTATTTGTTGACTCCATTTTCCCATGTTCCCAGAATTAGTCACACAAACCTAATCAAGCTGCAGAGAAGACAGAAATATAAATATAGAGAATGATAAAGAATATTTGGCTACTAATAACAGTGGGTTATCATAATACTTTTATATTTCAAATAAATTGAAGGAGGACAGAGGATTGATCTCACTGTAACAAAGATTAGGCAGGATATAAAACACTTGGTTAGCAGAAACTTATCTTTTCAAAAGACAAATGTTCTTGAAAAAATTCTGGGAGGGCTATGACAAGACAGATCACTGATGTGGGATGGCATTTACGATGAAATTAAATAGAGCTAAAAGCATGAAATGATGCCTTAATATGCCTGGTAATTCTGTTCATGATCTTCAGAGTCCCAGCCGTGCTGTATTGAGATAGGAAAATGGAGCTTTTAAAATGTGCTTGCAGAAGCAGAAAGCTGCCACAACTGACTCATTCCACAAGGTTTGATTTATGTTTCTCATAACAAACTTGAAAAGATTCATGCCAATGGTTGCTGAATTTATATAAACACAACTTCATACAAACATCAGGCTGGAACTCCACAAACCTGTTCAGATCTGCTGGACATTCAGCAGAGCGAACTAGCAAGGACGTTATTTTTAGGGCTTCACAACTGAGGATAAATTTATTCATTTTTCTATTTACTTAATAGAGTGCTTAATGAACATTTCTATGCTCAGGCAGCAGTGCATGTTCTCCTCAGCTTTGCACTGTAAGTTTAAGGGAAAGAATGCTTTCCGATCATACACATTGTGTGTAGGACTGTACTCAACAGACTCAAAGGCCCCTTAGATAAATATTGGTGGTTGGTTTATAACTCCACCGTTTATAAACATATTAACTAAAATCAATTGGAGAGGTATTTGAGATGTGATTCCAATAGTATGCACATGAGATAATTTGACAAATGTGGTCTCTTTCCTGTCACTTCAATGTGCTAAAATGTGAGATAAGTTGATTCCATACCATATTTTCCTATAAATAACCAGGAAAGTCTGAAGGTAAACTCATGCTGTATGTTAGGGTTTGTAAATGATAATCCTTGGTACTCCAACTTAACAAAAGGAAAGAAGGGAGGGAAGAAGGGGTGAGAAAGGAGAAAATCGGTTATTAACTATTTAAAAAACATTCTTTACTCTCTTGTGGTCATGTGTATTCAATTTTGTGTCATTATTCTTTATTATTTTATTTATTATTTATGGATTTGAAATAAATGGAGGATAAACAATTGTTATTGGGTGCCAAATAGAGAACAATGAAATTAAGTGTTATACATTAAGGATGGAACTTCTGAATCAACAATTTTTTTTGGTTCTCATTATCTTGCCAGCTTCTTGTATGAAAAAAATCAATCATCTACTTAACACATCAGGAAACTTAGTAAGTTTAAATAGTGTCTGGATCAAGAATGGTCAAATACTTAAGCCAAATATGTTCAGAGTAACTCAAATTATCATATAAATGAAAGAGCTGATTCATCATTTCAATTACCTTATCTTAGACACATTGTTAAAATAGCAATTCAATTCAATCTCCAAGCATAGGAAATAACATATGATTTGGTAAGAGCTATGCTCCTATTTTTTCTCTCCTAGAATAAATTAATGAGGTTTATAACTGAAAAATAATCTAAAGAAACTTTTGACTCCACTATATTCCCAGCCCACATGGTCCTACTGCTGTTGCTTGTAAAAAGCTTAATGTGCCACTCAAAGGGCACTTTGCTGAACCTCTCAAAAGCATGCAGCAGAAGTCATCTGACACCCTTGAAGCAAAAGGGGCTTGGGCCAATTACATTGAGATGGGCAATATTTTAAGCATCTACTTGCCAGCTGGTCTCCTACATTGAATTGTGAGCAGTCTGAGTGGATCCTTCTGAAGTATCATCGTGGACTATTTCCAGCTTACATCTTAGCCCTGACAAATGTTCAATTCACTAGGAAAAAAGTGCTCATGAATTCTAAATTTTAGTTTAGCCAATATATTCAGGAGAGTAGGACAGATATCAAGGATATAATTCTGTTATTTGTAGATTCTTATTTCCAAATTTTTAACCAAGTGCTAGGAATTCAGTAAAAATTTTATTCTTGACCTTAACTAATGCTGAAAATAGAACAAGTGGTTATCTCAAATAAACCACTGCCATAAATTCCAGATGCATAAGAAATTAAATACAAAATAAAAGACATTCAAATAAGGAAGAAAAAATAAATCATGTTTGCAAATTATATGTTCTTATATAGGTATGTAGAAAACTCTAAGTAAAATATTAGAACTGATAACTGAATTCAGTGAAATAACTGGATATCAAATCAACACACAAAAATAAGTTGTCTTATTATATACTAACAGTGAATTCTTTTAAAAGATCAAGAGAATAATTCTTCCCCCAAAACAAAACACAAAAAGAAAATAATCCCATTGAAAACAGCATCAAAAACAGTTAAACACCTAGGAATAAATTTAAGCATATAGAGGAATGAGCTTTCCCCAAAAAACTTTGAAACACTGATAAAAGAAATTGAAGACACAAATAAAAGATATCTCTCGTTCATGAACTGCAAACATTACTATTGTTAAAATATTCATACTACTGCAGTCAATCTACAGATTCAACACAATTTCTATTACAATTCTAATGCCAGTTTCTGTGGAAAGAGGATAAATATCCTAAAATCACATGAAACAATGAAAGACCTTGTATAGCCAAAGCAAACTTGAACAAGAACAAAGCTGGAAGCATCACACTACCCAATTTCAAAATTTACTAAAAAGTTATAATCATCAAAATAGTGTGGTATTGCATAAAAGCAGTCATGTGGATTAATGGAACAAACTACTAAACTATCATAACTACAGTGAGAACAGCTAGTAAACTGTTGCGTTTTTTACCAAAATTGAGTGATAAATCACAGTTATTTAAGTCCCATTTGTGGGACTTTTGAAACATGGACACCATGGTCTTACCTGGTAACCCTTTGATTAACCCGACAGAGTACTTCTAGCAAAAGATTTTGTTAGTGATATGTCCCAAGTGATATGTCCCATAGTGATATGTCCCAATTGGGTTTCACTCTTGATAATGTATTTCACTTCATTTGTGTAAATGTTATTAGTGGAGAGAGACATGTACATGTTAGAAGCATGTTGCATTATAAACGATTCATTTTTTTTTTTTTTTGACAGGCAGAGTGGACAGTGAGAGAGAGAGACAGAGAGAAAGGTTGGTTCATTCTCCAATGGCCACCGCGGCCGGCGCACTGCGGCCAGCGCACCACGCTGATCCGAAGCCAGGAGCCAGGTGCTTCTCCTGGTCTCCCATGTGGGTGCAGGGCCCAAGCACTTGGGCCATACTCCACTGCACTCCCTGGCCACAGCAGAGAGCTGGCCTGGAAGAGGGGCAACCGGGACAGAATCCGGTGCCCCAACCTGGACTAGAACCCGGTGTGCCGGCACCACAAGGCAGAGGATTAGCCTGTTGAGCCATGGCGCCGGCCATAAACGATTCATTTTTAAAATCTAAGTGTAAGGTTAATGCAACTGTCACCAAAAAGCAGCCATAGGAGACCAAGTAGGTCTTAAGTAGGCAATGAATTAAATTTAGTATATTGTCACCTACTCTTCGACAAAAAAGAAAAAATTATGTTTACATTTCTCAATTGAGGGTCATAATATTTTTAACTCATCTCACATACAACTTGATATGAAATAGATTTATTGAGTTACAAAATCTTGGAGATAATCACTAAAGAATTTGAAAATTGGGTAGAAGACACGGATTTTACCCTCTAAAATATTAACTTTTAAAATATGGTTTGGCCAACTAGCCAAAGTGAATTGTCCAACTAGCAACTAAATTAGCATACATGCCAGAAAGTACAGTCATTGGCTTTCATAACACAGATGAAGATGGAAATCCCAATTTCCTGGGAATTGTGAAGTCCAGTTACAAAATCCTAACAGGAAAATAAGCAATTTAAGCACAGCGAGGAAATTCCAGAAAATAACTAATAGGTGGACACTGGGAGCTTGGTTACAAAATATTTTATATCAGTTGTATTGTTCTTTTTAAAAAATGCTTATAGCAAGGGCCAGCATTGTGGTGCAGCAGATTAAGCCACTGCTTATAACACCAGTATCCCATATTAGGTTGCCAGTATAAGTCCTAGCTTTTCTGCTTCCAATCCAGCTTCCTGACGATGCACCTGGGAAGGCAATGGATGACAGCCCAATTGCTTGGGCCCCTGCCACCCATGTGGAAGTACCAGATGGAGTTTTTAGCTCCTGGCTTCAGCCTGGCCCAGCCCTGGCTGTTGTGACCATTTGAGAAGTGAGTCAGCAGAGGCAAGCTGTTTTACCCTCTTTTCCTGCCTTTCAAATAAATAAGTCCTCAAGCTTTGGGTTTTTTGTTCTGTCTTGTTTTGTTTTTGTGCTTGGGATCACTTTAGTTATTCTGCAACTTTTGTGGTTTCATGTGAATTTTAGAGTTTTTTTCTAAGTCTTCAAAGAGCATCATTGGTAATTTAGTAGAGATTATATTGCATCTGTAGATTGCATTAGTTACTACGAACATTTTTAATTATATGAATTCTCTCAACACATGAACATGAAGCGTCTTTCCTTTTTTAATGGTCTCTCTGAAAGAAATATCCATTCCACTATGTTTACTGCAGCACTAATCACAGAAGCCAAGATAAAGAATCAACCAAGGTGTCCATAATTAGATGAATGGATAAAGAGAATATAGTATGTATTCACAATAGAACATTATTTAGCCATAAAAGGAATAAAATTCTGTCACTTGCAGCAAAATGAATGAAACTGGAGGACACCATGTTGAGTGAAATAACCCAAACACAGAAAAACAAATATGAAATCCTCTATGGATATGTGGAAACTAAAAAAAAAAAAATCCAACAAAAAGCCCACAATGTGGACACAGACTAGTGAGCACTAAAGACTGAGAAGGATGAGGGGATGGAGAGTTTGTATAATAGGTACCAAATAAGAGTTAGATCAGTTAGATCAAAGGAACAGTTCCCTAGTGTCACATAGCATAGGGGTGACTACAGTTCACAATAATCTATTATAGATCTTATGAGCAAATAGAAGAAAGGGATTTAAGACTCCAGTCATTAAGTAATTTCAAAAAGGGAAATTATTGAATATACTGAACAGTATACATTGTATACTTGTATTAAAATGTCACACTAGCATCAGGTTGTGGTAGTATAGTGGGTAGAGCTGCTGCCTGTGACACAGCATCCCATATGGGCACCAGTTCATGTCCTAGCAGCTCCACTTCTGATCCAGTTCCCTGCTAATGGCCTAGGGAAAGCAGCTAAAGATAACACCAACTTCTTAGGTGCCTGCCATCCATGTGGAAGACCTGGATGTTGTTCCTGGCTTTATCCTGGCCCAGGGCCAGCTATTGTAGCCATCTGGGGGGTAAACCAGAGGATGAAAGATTGATCTCTCTCTCTCTTTCTCTCTCTTTCTCCCCCTCCCTCTTCTTTCTGTAATTCTGCCTTTCAAATAAAAATCATTTTTTAAAAGTCACACTAAACTATGGCCTTTTTATCTTTTGCTTGCTGAACTCTGTGTCATGGAGCATTAAGCCTTTGACTATAATGGAAATTAAAAATGTTACTGTAAAAATTTAAAAAGACAAAAGGAGGGAGGGAGGGAAAGAAGGAGGGAAACAGGGAGAAGAAAAGTATCATTATATTCTTGTAATTGTCTCTTTGACCTATGCTGAATATGTTCTCTTTGTATTAATATCACGTTAACATGAGAATTGTGTTGTAGTATTTATTATGTATTTGTTGTGACTTTGAGAATCTAATGTATTCATAAATTCCTTTAAAAATAAAAATTAAAGAAACCTCTTTTTAAAAGGTGTGATGGACAACATCCCATATGGGCATAGTTCGTGTCCCAGATGCTTACTTCCAATCCAGCTTCCTGCTAATGGCCTGGGAAAAGCAGCAGAAGATGGCCCAAGTACTCCCATCCATGTCAGAGACCTGGATGAAGCTCCTGGCTCCTGGCTTCATCCTTACCCAGCCCTGAATATTAAAACCATCTGGGTAGTGAACCAGTGAATGGAAGATCTGTCTCTGACTCTCCTTCTATTACTCTTTCAAATAAATCAGTAAATTCTTTTAAAAATTAATATTTAAAAGCCACATTACAGCCCATAAATATGTATAATTATTTTTATAAAGATTTTTAAACAAAAAATCTTATCACTACACATTGTATACATGTACTAAAATGTCATGCCCCATAAATATGGGTGGCTTCCTCTAAGGAATAGCATTCCAGAAAACACTTGGATAACCTGAATTTAAGTAACAAGTAGAGGGAGCTATATCAGCAAACAGAAAACTCAACAAAATGCCACTGAACTTGGATACATGAAGTTTAAATGGAGGGAATTTCAAAAATGGCTGGAAAAAAACTAATAGGAGAAATGAGGAAACCACGACTGACAAAAGGACAGATTCAGTATAGGCCAAAGCCGTCAGAATTTGATGGTGTCTAGATAAGACTGTACTGAGTTAGTTCAGACCTTCAACATGCGTACCATGAAGTACCCCTGACTGATCTCTTTGTTCTCTTCTCTCTAGGCTATTCTTCCTCAAGTATCCAGTATGAAGTAATGCTCTTCTGTACCACAAAATCGAAATCTTTTCCCTGTTTCGTCCAACACCTCAGAGAAATAGGTACTTACTATTGCCATGTTCCCAGGTAATATGCTAGACCATGTAGGGCTTCTACAAGAGGTAACAAAGAACCAGTGTTGTAACCCTGTCTTATCAAATACCTCCAGCTTATTAGAAGACCTTGGAAAGCTAAATGCTGAGAAACCGTCTTTAACTAGAACTGTGAATGAGTTGTAAGCCTAAGGAAGTGGCTCCTTCCACACTCCTAAAGACTTATGAGAGGTTCATAAGAAACCCGAATATTTATCCCTTGGGTTTGGAGACACATAGTAGAACCACCAGATAAGTGCCAGACTCCAGGCTAGAAGTGAGAGGCTAAACAGAGCATTTTAGCTCAGGCTGCTGTAACAAAATATAACAAAATATTATAGCCTGTATGGCTTAAACTGCAGATGTGTATTTCTCATAGTTCTGGAGGCTGAGAAGTACAAGATAAGGGTGCTGGCATTGTTGGGTTCTGCTGAGGTCCCTCTTCTTCACTTGCAAAATGCCTGCCTTCTTTCAGGACTAACACATGGCATACAGAAGAGAACTTAAGTTCCCTCATGGCTCTTGTTGTAAGGGCACCAATCCCAATCTGAGGGTCCCTCTCTCATGACCCCATCCAAACATAATTATGTTCAAAAGACTCTACTTCTAATACCATCACTTTTGGATATGACTTCAAAATGAATTTGTAGGAGATACAAACATTCCAGTTCCTAACACTCTGCAGTCCCAGAGCTCTTCGAGACAAAGAATGTGTTCCTGCTTCTCTTGGGTGATGGTGCAGGTGTTAGAACTTGCTTGAGGGACTGTCTGGAGGGATGAGAAACCCAACACTAAAATGCCAGAGTTGTGCTGCTAGAATCTTACAGACAGAAGGAAGAAACAGGCAGACACACACACACACACACAGAGAGAGAGAGAGAGAGAGAGAGAGACAGCCAGGGCTAGGCCAGGCCAAAGCCAGATGCCTAGAACTCAATATGGGTTTCCCACAGGAGTAGCAGGGACTCAAGTACTTGGACCATCACCTGCTATGTCCCAGGGTGCACGAGTAAGAAATTGGAATTGAAAGCGGAGCTAGGACTTGAATCCAGGCACTCCAATATGAGATAAGGTGTCCTAAGTGACACCCTAACTGCTACATCAAACACCTGCTCCTGAAGAATCAACTTTTAAGTAACCAGCTGGAGAAGATAGTTATTGAACTATAGATGAGGTATTGCTAATATTTGGTGAAGAGGGATTCCCTGAGATGCCACAAAGCCCCCTGTGAGTCAGCTGCAAATATTCTCCATGATTAGAAGAAGCCAAGGTCTTCATAAATTGGGACCAGTCCAGCAAAACTTTCCAGGATCCTTTATTCTTTTCTCTTTTCCTCACATTTCAAGTCTGGAAGAAGCAAAAGCCAAAGCTAGAAAGTGAGAAAGGAAAAGGAAGAGAGGGAGAAAAACAGGTAACCTGATCCCACTCCTCTGGAGCCGAGGTAGAGGGGGAGATTCCACTTCATAGTGACTATCTCATGGTTCTCAATATTTAGTCACTGAAATGAGACTCTTTGAATAGCAATAACAGGTTTAATATCTAGGTATCAGATTGTAGCCAAAATAAAGAAAAAAACTATCTTCACAGAATGGATATGAGAGATGGAACATGAATAGAACTTTCTATCAGACCTTAAATGTTTTGTTCCCTCAACACACAAGTTAAACTCATAGCCTTTGAGAAGGGACACCCAGAAATTCATTTTTTTCCTTCACATTTTTTAAAGCCAGATACCTCTGTGTCCTTATAACCCCAAACCTGAATTTGTATAGAAATTTCCAATTCAAGTTTTTTGTGGGTTCTGTAATTTTTTTTCAAAAAAGAATCCCATTACAGGGTTGAGTGTTTAATGCAAGAGTTAGAATGTAGGTTGGAATGACTACATCCCATACTGGAATATCTGGGTTTGAGTTCCATCTCCACTTTCAATTCTAGCTTCCCACTAATGCACACCCTGAGGGTAGCAGGTGATAACTCAAATGCTTTGGTACCTACCACACACTTGGGAAACCTGGATTGACTTCTGTGCTACTTGCGTTGGCCTTATCCATCCTTGGCTTGTTGTGGGAATTTGGTGAATGTCCTAATGGACGGAAGATCTCTCTCTTTGTCTTTCTACCATCCAAATGAATTAAAATAAAATTTCATTACAATGCAAATTATTTCATAAAAAGGAAATCCAGCCATATGTTGGAAAAATGAAGCTCATGACTTCCCCCAAATGCAAGAGTTTCATATTAGGGCATTAATGATATGATTTATCACATCCAGATGGTCAAAGAAAAACTGTATGATCATCATAAAATCAGTAACAATTTTATGACCTTTAACAAATCTTAGGAGAGAAATCAAGACTAGTACCTTCTTGTGATAAGGATCTTCCCAGACTGAACATTCATCAGAAGTCAAGATGGGAACCTAGCCAGAGATCTTGCTGCTTGACACTATCACCCACCTATGATGAAGGACTAGGATCTGGCTTACACAACCGTGAAATGCTCTGATGAAGACCTGCCAACAGGACAGGCAATTAAACAGGCACAGTTCCATCATATGGCGTAGCTGGACTTGCCCTACCTATACACTCTTGTCACTTGGAGGACTTTTGAAGCATAGTGGCACTAAAGTGCAGTGCCTGTCTCCAGATTCTGATTCAATTCACCTAAATGAGGATGAGGACTTTTTTTTTCTTTAAAATATTCCCAATTATTTCAGTATTTCATCATCTGAAATGGGGATGAAGTGGATGTGATTTATTCTATAGAATTGGTAAATTTGTGGCATAGAATGGCTTTTAAAAAATCATTTACTCTCCTCAAAGAACACAATCTTGTACCCTGACAGTCATGCCAATAATTCTCTAAGTAAAGAAACACCTCCCTCCAGGACAGAACTGGTTTCTGGTTATGTGCTTACCTCAAAAGCTACATATTTTAAGGTCCTAGCACTCTAAAAACCTTACACTTCATCTTTGCCTCTCCATAACTTCATACCTAACCTTTATAATTTTAAAGCTGTTGTTCCCTTCAATGAAAGATGGCAAAGCAGAGACTAATTATGTAAAGAAACTTCATACTTATATGCTTAAAGCAAGAGTAAACGATGTGCAAGATCAGACACGGCACAGGGCACTCATTCACATTGGCACAAGAGCTCTTAAGCTGTTTTTCCAAGTCAACATGTTTTCCAAGCAAGAAAGAAAAAAAAAAACTTGCCAGCAAGTTAGAATATTTTAGCATGAACCCCTAGACACTTAAAATATATAACCAGTGGGGGTAGGAGGACAGGTATGATGGGAAGAATCATTATATTCTTTAAGTTGTAGTTATGAAATTTATACTCATTAAATAAAAGGTTTTATTGGGAAAATAAAATAAAATATATAAGCACAGAAACATCTTCATGCTGACTGCATTACCTTGACTACAGCTCACTCTCTGAAGAGAAAAACATCATTCACTTTCAGTATTATTTCCCTAATGACTTAAATGACTTAGGAATGTGGCTTCTCATCACTGCCAAAAGCCTCACACCACCTGCCTTTGGCTGGGTTTCCACACTATACTGTTCTACTCAATTTCTTGATTTTTGCAAAATTATTTCCTTTCCTCCTGTGTTTATGCTACTTAAACTAGATAGTTTCAAGCAGCTCCTTAAGGGCCTGGAATATTCCTTTGTATCTTTATTCCATAGCAACAGAAACCAGTTAGCACTCAAATAACTAGGTAACAGGACTTTAAAGCTTCTCCTTAAAGCAAGAGCTCTCATGCATATAGTCCTTGGGCAAAGGAGATTCCATTCAGCTCTATTTGTCAGAAAAATCAGCCCCGTTAGGATGCCCACTTATGGGAGAAAACGAAAGAGCAAATAGAAATGTTAGAAGAGGATGTATGTTAGTTTGGGGAGCCCTCTTGGTCTCTCAATTCTCTAACATTTTTCATTTGAAAGATGGACTTTATATGGCAACAGGAACAACAAACACCACCAAGAGAGAAACCCAAACCCAAACAGGAGAGAAGATTGGAGTCACTGAGGCTATCACATTGATTTTTGGTCACAGAGACACCCCTTTGGAGGAAAATCTGAAATATTAGGAGACAGGGTCCCTTTGCAAGGGTGTAGGAAGTCCTACATAGGGAATTAGGGCAAAAACAGGAACTCCGACTTGCTGCTGTAAGACCCATGTGTACTCTCCAGCTACTTGAAATATGGTCATGTTGAGTTGATACAATTTGAGAATGCCAGACGCATGCCTGTGTACTGTCTCTCAGCTGCCCCAAACCCCCAAACAATATAAACCATACATGGGTACGGTTTGCAGCACCAAGATTCAAACCTGACATTGCATGTTTTCAAAACCGTCATACTTTATATCATGCTGACATAGGTTGGCAGGCATATAATTTCAACATAGAGATTATACTTCTTGTGAGACCTATTACTATAAGAGTAGTATTTGAAACTTGCGAATCTGGGGAAAGGAAGGCTGCATATTCTTTCAGTGTCACACTGAAATATCATCTGATTGGTCCAACCAAGAGTGATTTAATTCTGTGGGAAAAATGTCCCTTTGTTTGACTTGCTATTTAATAGCGATTCTATGAGGACTATAAAAACTTGTAGTTTTTAAGCCAGCGCCATGGCTTAACAGGCTAATCCTCCGCCTTGTGGCGCCGGCACACAGGGTTCTAGTCCCGGTTGGGGCGCCGGATTCTATCCTGGTTGCCCCTCTTCCAGGCCAGCTCTCTGCTATGGCCCGGGAAGGCAGTGGAGGATGGCCCAAGTGCTTGGGCTCCTGCACCCGCATGGGAGACCAGGAGAAGCACCTGGCTCCTGGCTTCGGATAAGCGAGATGCGCCGGCCGCAGCGGCCATTAGAGGGTGAACCAAAGGCAAAAAGGAAGACCTTTCTCTCTCTCTCTCTCTCTATCCACTCTGCCTGTCAAAAAACAAAAAAAAAAAAAAAAAAAAACTTGTAGTTTTTGAGAGAAATGCACAGAATATGTCTTAAGCAGAAACAATCATCCCAAATAGTGTGATTTTATTACACTTTAGGACTTAGGATGAATTTGTCTTAGTCAATTCAGCTACAGCTTGCCCTTCCCAACAAACTATAATTCTCAGTTTATCAAATACCCTTAGAACCAATTAATCATCTGTTGATTCCCTCACTAATGAATCAAATGAATCACTGACAAGGCCTCACTGTGTTTTATCTAAGTGTCATATTAACTTTGAAATTTATGCTTTGATATTGTATCACATTACAAATGTTTGAAATAAGAAGTAATTTCTTACAGTAGAGGCCAAGGCAAGTTTCCACAAATGAAATGTTTTGAGCCTTTGTGATGGGCCAGGTTTCACCAGAAACAATGGGAAGGAAAGCCGTTGCAAGCATAGCTTCCAATACTTTGCAGAATCACATTACAAAGTGACAAAATGGTTACAACATGGATTATGTGAAAATGCTGATTTTGGAGATATAGTCAAGATGATGATTGAGTGAGACACTCTGGTGACCATCTTCCCACAGAGTCATTAGTCTGCATAACTATTCATGCACCAAGTCACCTCTGGGAGAGGTACAGAAGCCAGGTGAGAGACCACAGTGCCTGCTTTTAGTACAATATTTAGAAAAATCACAATGCAGAAAGCAGGAAGAAGAGTGACCTGCATCACTCCTCCCCCAAGCCCACCATGAAATAATTCGATCAGACAGGGCTCCATAGCCCTAGTATCAGGTATAGACTTGCATCCTAATGGGATGGACTTGTTTTGATGAGAATCACTGCCAGCCTCATACAGATTTGATGCATACTCTGAAGATTGCATAGGGCATAATGACTCTGAGACCCAGATGTGAAAAGCCTTGTGCCTGCCTGGGAAGCTGAGGGACTGCCTCTATCACTTCTCCAACTTGGGGCAGACAGCAGAAGCCACAGAAATGTGGTGGGACTCAGTTTCAGGCTCATAGAACACAACATTGAGCAGATTCTAACAGTGACTGCAGATGGAACTCCCAGACCTACCTCAGTGACAAGAGTAATTCCGGGGCCCAAATTGGTCAGTTTTACACTCCAGCCAGCATCACCAGAAGCTGGTAGGAGAGACATCAGGCAGTGACTCCATCTCAGCCACAGATAGACCACAGAAAGGTATTCTTCAGCACTACCCCCAGCTCAAATAGTGTTAACTGGCCATGGACTCTGCATGAGATCTGACCTCATATTGGTTGCCACAGG
Source organism: Lepus europaeus (assembly GCF_033115175.1). NCBI lineage: Eukaryota > Metazoa > Chordata > Mammalia > Lagomorpha > Leporidae > Lepus > Lepus europaeus. The sequence goes on from NC_084828.1 coordinate 55,780,563, forward strand.
AACAGGCATCAAGGCCTGTTCAACCCCATCAGAGAAGGGTTGTAGAAAAGGACTTTTATATAGATACTTGCCCAGTTTGTTCAGAAAAATGCATAAGACAAAATTGAGCTTGAAGTATTGCAGGGCAGGGGGAGCCAGCGCTGTGGCTCACTTGGTGAATCCTCTGCCTGCGGCACCGGCTCCCATGTGGGCACCGGTTCTAGTCCCAGTTGCTCCTCTTCCAGTCCAGCTGTCTGCTGTGGCCCAGGAGGGCAGTGGAAGATGGCCCAGGTACTTAGGCCCCTGCACCCACATGGGAGACTAGGAAAAAGCACCTGGCTCCTGGCTTTGGATCGGCGCAGCGCCGGCTGTGGTGGCCTTTTGCGGAGTGAACCAATGGAAGCAAGACCTTTCTCTGTCTCTCTCTCTCACTGTCTAACTCTATCTGTCAAATAAAAAAAAAATTAAAAAGAAAGTACAAACAAAATAGTGAAAACACACAGTAGACTTGTGTCAAATCTCGCCTTATGGTACCATTTAGTGCTAAAATAATAGAAGTGCCCATAGGCCCAGAGAAAATAAATAGACTGCTTGGAATTATTGGAAGGCCAGCCACAAACAAAGGTGGATTCTGAAAACTAATTTTTAAATGTACAGATGACATTATACACCAACAAGCACAAAAAATTTCAAGGAAACAATGACTTCACTTAACAAACAAAATAAGTTGTCCAAAACTCACCTACTAGGACTGAAATTCTCAAATGCTTGGATAAAGATTTCAAAATAGCTGTTTCAAGTAAAGTCAATGAATTTCAAGACAACACAGAAAAATTATTTAATACTCTAATTACTTCCACATCTGTGTCAAGTTTCTTAAAGCAGAAAACCTTCACAGTAAATGTACTCTAAATAAATTTTAGTAATATTAATTATAAATATGGCACATAAGCCATTTATATCCCTAGTGTGAAAGGGTTGCGGGTGGGAGGGAAGTTATGGGGGCGGGGAAAGCCATTGTAATCCATAAACTGTGCTTTGGAAATTTATATTTACTAAATAAAAATTTTTTAAAAAAAGAGTAAAAAGTTCTAAGATTCTGTTTCACAGTAGATGTTTTATAAAAATGTTATTGTATATTTATCTATTTAAAACAAAATAGAAGATAGGATTTTAAATGTTTTTACCACAAAAATGTTCAACATTTGAGAAAATAGATGTATATACCTTGACTGAACATTACAAAATGTATGCATGTATCAAATCATGTTACCCGTAATTATGTATAATTTTATGAGTCTTAATTGTTTACATTTATTTATGCTTATTTTAGACTGATTTGATATAATCTTCTAAATAAAATATTAAGTAATATTAAGATTTCAAAATAAAAACATAAGGTAAAATAGAACTTACTCCATGAGAGTAAAGAGGATCAATATTTGAAAATCAATATAATAAATTATATGAAAAAAATTACATGAGAAACACACGAGAGAGAGGTCTTTCATCTACTGGTTCACTCCCGAAACGGCTGGAGCTGAGCCAAAGCCAGGAGCCAGGAGCTTCTTCTGGGTCTCCCATGTGGGTGCAGGAGCCCAAGAACTTGGGCCATCTTCTGCAGCTTTCCCAGGTGCCTCAGCAGGGAGCTGGATAGGAAGTGGAGTAGCTGGGACTCGAACCAGTGCTGCAGAAAACAGCTTAACCTGCTACACTACAACACTGACCTCATCTTCTTCTATTTCTTTATTTAATGTTTTGTAATTCTCATTGTAGAGGGCTTTCACATCTTTTAAAGGTGTGTAGCCTCTGAGGTTGAGCATCTTGCCATAAGACTATTAGCTTTGGAAAGATTAGTCTTCTATAAATTGCCTGATCACATAATTAGCCCATTTTTCCAACAAGTTGCCATTTTAGAATTTATTTACAGCTCTTTATATCCTCTAAATACTTATTCTAGAGTAGTCACATGCTGTATAAATATCTTCTGCTAGGCTACATCTTGTCATTTAATTTTGTTTATGGTGTCTTTTTCCATACAGCTGTGTTACATCTAATATAGGCAAGCATCTACATCATTTCCTTTAAAAATAATAAGTTAAATTGGAAATGGCATAGAAAATTAATTTTTAAAAAAATATTATGTAGGATCTCTGCCTTTAATGTGCTGTACACTCTTATTTAATGCTATAACTAGTACTCCAACAGTATTTTTTTTTTCACTTTGTGTTGCTATATGGGGGCAAACTGTTGAAATCGTTACCTAATTTATACTAAACTGATCTTTTGTATATAAAGAAAATTGAAAATGAATCATGATGTGATTGGAAGGGGAGAGGGAGCGGGAAAGGGGAGGGTTGTGGGTGGGAGGGAAGTTTTGGGAGGAGGAAGCCATTGTAACCCATGAGCTGTGCTTTGGAAATTTATATTCATTAAATAAAAGTTTAATAAAAAAATAATAAGATAAAATAAAAATCCACCAAGGAGGAAAATGGTCATTTGGGGGTTTACTGGGGCTCCCAATGATTCTGAAAAAGACTGAAATCTGACATTGAGTTCATGTCCCACTATATACAGTTTTGCCCAAAATTTGTGGAAACTCACTTTCACCTCTTGATGACCAAATGAATTTATCTTGATTAGCAAAAATAAGGTGATACTCAGCTCTATTGCCTCTCATTGCTCAGGAAAAATGAGTGGACAATATAGTTTTATTCAAAGACTTCAAAGACAGAATGGCAAGCATTTGACACAGCAGTTAAGATATCACTAGGGAAGTCCACATCCCACATTGGAGTGCCTGGGTTTCATTCCTGGTTCTTCTTTTACTCCAAGTTACTGGTATTGTGCACCTTGGAAGGCAGAAGGTGGTGGTTTAAGTGCTTGAGTTCCTGCCACCCACGAGAGACCCAAATTGAGCTCCAGGAATCAGATTGGCTCAGTCCCAGCTGCTGCAAGAATCTAGGGGAAAAAACTGGTGGATGGAAGACCTCTGTCTCTTTCTGCCTTTCAAAAAAAATTTCAAGAAAACTAAAATAAATTTTTTAATAAATCACACACGGCAGTGATAAGGGCACTTTTAAAGTTTTTTTTTTATTTTTTTTTACTTTTATTTAGTAAATATAAATTTCCAAAGTACAGTTTATGGATTACAATGGCTTTCCCCGCCCCCATAATTTCCCTCCCACTCGCACCCTCCCACCTCCTGCTCCCTCTCCCATTCCATTCATATCAAGAGTCATTTTCAATTCTCTTTATGTACAGAAGATCTATTTAGTATATATTAAGTAAAGATTTCATCAGTTTGCACCCACACAGAAACACAAAGGTAAAATACTGTTTCAGTACTAGTTATAGCATTACTTCGCATTGGACAACACATTAAGGACAGATCCCACATGAGAAGTAAATACACAGTAACTCCTGTTGTTGACTTAACAATTTGACACTCTTGTTTATGGCATCAGTAATCTCCCTAGGAAGTCAGATTGCTTACCTGTTTCCTGGCTTTGACTTGCTCTGCCAGCAAGGTTGTTGGAAAGGTCAGGACACTTAGCGATGACTCAGAAAACACAGGGGACCTGGGGCCTCACGTGCCCTGTGAGGTATCACGGAAAGCCATTAAAACTGTCCAACTGCTCGAATCGGCTGGAGTAAGAAGAGCTCAACCAACACATTTCTCCCAACAGCAGCACTGCCAAGCCTGCCTACACTTCTGAGCCTTTTTCACCATTTCCTGGAACTCTTGAGAGCTTACCTCACCTGTTTGAAATCAAAACTGATCCTAGCAAAGTTCTAAATCCCATGAAAACACAGGCTTTCAAACTTGAGCGTAATAAGGCTTGCCTGAAGGACATGATCTTCTGAAGCAGTGCCTTTATTGGAGGGGAGGGAAATGTGCCTGTTTATGCTCTGCTCAATTATTGATGAGTTGATGCAGTTTTCTTCTTTTTCTTTTAAGATTGTCTTTATTTACTAACACAAGAGTTAATGGAGAAAGAAGATAGTTCTTATAAAGATTTATTTATTTTAAAGGCAGACTGACAGAGAAGGGAAGACAGAAAGAGAAATATCCATCTTCCATCCACTGGTCCACTCCCCAATCACTGCAATGACTAGGGCTGGGCCAGACTAAACCAGCACCAGGAAATCCATCCAGGCCTCCCATCTAGATGGCAGGGACCCCGGTGCTTGTTCCATCCTTTGCTGCTTTCCCAGGTGCATTAGCAGGGAGCTGGCTTAGAAGCAGAGCAGCAAGGACTCAAACCAGTAAAACAATATGGGACACAGTGGCTTAACCCATTGCACCCACAAAAGGGCCCCTGCTACAGTTCTAAACACTGAAGTCAGACAAAACATCATACTCCCTAGAGGACAGGTGTCATAAATGACTGCTTCATTCTTTTCACAAGAAGTCAGATTGGTGTTGAAAATCTCCAGGGAGGAAAAGCTACCAAAAATAAAAGACTGGGGGCCCTGTCTGAGAGCTAGATCAAATCTCATTTAAGTCAGACCAGGTTTTACCAATTTTTCTTTTTTTAAAAAAAAGATTTATTTAGGGGCCAGCATCGTGGCTCACTTGGTTAATCGTCTACTTGCGGTGCCCGTATCCCATATGGGCACCAATTCTGGTCCCAGTTGCTCTTCTTCCAGTCCAGCTCTCTGCTGTGGCCCAGGAAGGCAGTGGAGGATGGCCCAAGTGCTTGGGCCCCTGCACCCTCATGGGAGACCAGAAGGAAGCACCTGGCTCCTGCCTTCGGATCAGCGCAGCCCTGGCCGTGGCGGCCATTAGGGGAGTGAACCAATGGAAGGAAGACCTTTCTCTCTATCTCTCTCTCACTGTCTATAACTCTACCTGTCAAAAAATATTTATTTGAAATGCAGTTAGAGAGAGACAGAGGCAGAGAGAGAGGTCTTTCAGCCAATAGTCCACCCCCCTTATGGCAGCAATGGCCGGAGCTGTGCTGATCTGAAGCCAGGAGCTTCTTCTGGGTCTCCCACATGGGTGCAGGGGCCCAAAGGCTTGAGCCACCTTCCATTGCTTTCCCAGGCCACAGCAGAGAGTTGGATCAAAAGTTGAGCAGGAGGGACTCGAACCGGTGCCCATATGGGATGCTGGCACTGCAGGCAGCACCTTTACCTGCTACACCACAGTGCTGGTCCCAGCCAATGTTTCTTAAAATATGATACCATCCTCTCTGTTCAGTTAAATTCTAAAAAGATTAAGATAGAATGAAAAGACTCCAGCCTAAAAATTATTCTTACCATATTGAGCTATTAGTGCAGAAAATGCCCAGACTAAGAGTATAATTATGAAGAGAAGTGTAAAGGGATCTATGTTTCTTGAAACATAGTTGTCCTTTGGTATCTAGGAAGGGTTGCTTCTAGGACCTTCCATAGACACCAAAACCTGTGGATGCTCAAGTCTTTGACATAAAATATAATGTAGCCTACGTGCATCTTCCAGTATAGTTTGAATCATCTCTAGATTACTTATAAAACATAAGTGCTATGTAAATAGTTATATTTACTATATAAATGGTTATGTTACTATGTTGTTTAGGAAATAATGACAAGAAAAAAGTACATGTTCAAAATATTTATGCATTTTTCCCAAATATTTTTGAACCATGGTTGGTAGAACCCATAGATATGGAGAGCAGACAGTACTTACAAACAGGGACTCAGAGATCCACAATGCATGGTGCAAAATTGCAATGTATATATAGTGCCAGCTGTGTCTTTTGTGTCTCAGACCTTGGCTAGGTGTCCCTATCTTATTAGGAGAAAGCCTCATGAGAAGTCATCCCATTCTACCCTTTCCATAAAACAAGGGTCAAAAGTTCATCCTATAGCATACCTTCACCTTTCCCACATCAGTCTTCCCCTGACTACTACTTTCTTGGAAAAACTTGGTATAAGCCAATGCCATTTTGCTGGATGATAATTATTTGGAAACACAGTGAATTAGATATAGTCATTAACTTTGTTTCTGAGAATTAAGATGGATAATTTTGTGTGTCAACTTGACTGGGAACTGGGTTTCCCACATTAAACATTATTTCTGTGCATAACTGTTAGGGTATTTCCAAACTAGATTAGTTTTTAAAGTAGTAGACTTAGTAAATTGACCTTCCCAATGAGTGTGAGCCACACCTAATCCCTTGAGGCCCTAAATAGGACAAAGAAGCAGAGAATGGGGGTGGGGGGGTGGATTCACTCTCTCTGCTTGAACACTTGAGCAGGAACATCAGTAATCTCCTACTCTTCACTTAGATTTACAGTGTCAGCCTTCAGGTTCTCAGAACCACACCATCAGCTCTCCTGGGTCTCTGGGTCTCCAATTTGTGGAAGGCAGATGGTGAGACTGCTCATGCCCCATAGCTATGAGATCCAATTCCTTATTATTTATATATATATATTATGTATTTTATGCATACTAGCATATAATGTACATTATTGACTCTGCTTCTCTAAAAAATCCTAATACAAGAATTTAATTTAAGCACCAGACTGGCCTTCTGTAGGGTGGGAAGATTCACTATGTTCCTAAATTTGTATTTATGAAATGCATGAAGTTTGTATGCCTTAAATAAAAGGTTTCTGGGGAAAAAAGAAAGTCAGACCAACAGACCAACATGGCCCCTTTGACGGTTTCCCCAGAAACTCCCTTGAGACATTCTTTTCCTCAACATGAGTAGACAGATTTGACATGAATCTCTAAGTCTGGGATCAAGTCTCTGCAAAACAGCTATAAAATTAATCTAAGATTCCTGAAATCTAAGACTTTCCATTAAGAGATTAGAAACTCAAAAAATTGGCTATGACTGGGACTAAGCCAAAGTCAAAGTACCCAGGAAAAGACTAAGCCTCAGCTTAAACCTGTTACTGTAAGTTGGCAGTGGCAAATGTGTCACCTCAACATGAAAGACCTTGTCTATTAGGGAGTCAAGACAACAGGGAAGGAGCTATCCAGGAAATACAGAAGGAATGAAAGAGCAAAAACTCCCGAATGCCTGAGATCCACAGAAGTCAGTTACACAAAAAGGACCTGACAAAATCACCATCCACTGCCAGAAATTATAGTGAAACTTCTGGATCCCTGCATATCAAGAACAAAACAGTTCAAAGAGTGAGAGTGAAAAAGCATGCCTTGGCATTAAGAAACCTCTATTGGAAGTGTACTTACATTCTTATCAGTCATAAACTATGCCTCTCACACAAAGTTAATATGTGAATCCATGAAGGTCAAGTGACTTTGTCAGTTTCAGAATTTGATTAATTTAAATGCTAATTAATTTGGTTTTATCACATTTATGTTGATGAGTATAAATCCATGATCAGTGTCTGTTCCATATTTCAGATATTTTCAGGCATGCTGAAAAAGAAAATAAGTCAACCAAAATAGAATCACACACTATTCAAATATTACTGTTGCTCTCAATTTATTGCCACTGACACTAAACTTCTATGCCTCGATGCCCAGATTTTTATGACTTGACCCTAGTTTTTAAAACAGTTTCTTTCTTTCTTCATTTTTCTCTCTATTTTTTTTTTTTTGACAGGCAGAGTGGATAGTGAGAGAGAGAGACAGAGAGAAAGGTCTTCCTTTTTGCCGTTGGTTCACCCTCCAATGGCCGCCGCGGTAGGCGCGCTGCGACCTGTGCATCGCGCTGATCCGATGGCAGGAGCCAGGTGCTTCTCCTGGTCTCCCATGGGGTGCAGGGCCCAAGGACTTGGGCCATCCTCCACTGCACTCCCTGGCCACGCAGAGAGCTGGCCTGGAAGAGGGGCAACCAGGACAGGATCGGTGCCCCGACCGGGACTAGAACCCGGTGTGCCGGCGCCGCAAGGCGGAGGATTAGCCTAGTGAGCCGCGGCGCCGGACTTTTCTCTCTATTCTTTAACTGAAAGGCAGACAGACGGTAAGATAGAGACTGACAGAAAGAAAGAGCAAGCTCCCATCCTCTGGTTCACTCTTCAAATGCCCACAATGGCTAAGGCTGGTCTGGGTTGAAATGAGGATTCAGAAACTAAATCCAGGTCTCTCATGTGTGTGGTAGGAACCAATTAGAACTAATTAGTTGAGCTATCACAGCTGCTTCCCTGGGTCTGCCTTAACAGAAATGTGGAGTCAGGGGCCAGAGCCAGGAGTCAAAGCCAGGGACTACAGTGTGGGATGTGGGCATCTACTTTGGCATCTTAAACATTATACTAACTTCCTGCTTCCTCCTCAACTTGACCCTATTTTAAATATTCAAAGTTATTTCCTGGTCTCAGCATCTGACCCACGCATGAAGCCTCCCTAGTTTGTCTAAGTATGGCATAGTTTCCTCTACCTCTTTATCGTTACTAATGCCTTTCCTCTTACTAGATTCACCGTATTCCTGTGACTGTCCTAGTCCTACTACTTTTTTTTTTCTAAAGATCCATTTATTTGTTTGAAAGGCAGAGTTACTGAGAGGCAGAGGCAGAAAGAGAGAGAGAGAGATTGATTGATTGATTGTCTTCCATCCGATGCACTCCCCAGATGGCTGCAACCACCAGAGCTGGGCCGATCCAAAGCCAAGAGCCAGGAACTTCTTCCAGGTTTCCCACGCTGGTGCAGGGGCCCAAGGACTTGGGCCATCCTCTACTGCCTTCCCAGGCCACAGCAGAGAGCTGTATCAGAAGTGGAGCAGTGAGGACTCCAACAGGCGCCCATACAGGATGCTGGCACTGCAGTGGCGGCTTTACACACTATGCCACAGTGCCAGCCCCTCTCCTGTTCCTATTTCACAAGTTACATCTCTTTGCATTGCAAGTGATAGAAACTCAACCTAAATGTCTTAAATAAAATGAGAACGTGTTGGTTTGAATAATGGAAATGTATAGTGTAACCCTGGATTCAGGCACAGCTGGATTCACCAGATGCAGTTTCTTTCCATCTCTCAGCTCTTCTTTGCATTGTCTTGACTCCATCCTCAGTTACACTACCCCTCATGAAGGTACAGTTAAAAAACTGTTGAAATCTTTACTTAATATATACTAAATTGATCTTCTGTATAAAAAGATAATTGAAAATGACTCTTGATGTGAATGGAATGGGAGAGGGAACAGGAGATGGGAGGGTTGCAGGTGGGAGGGAAGTTATGGAGGGGGAAAAAGCCACTGTGATCCATAAACTGTACTTAGGAAATTTATGTTTACTAAATAAATGTTAAAAAAAGAAAAAAGAAACATTAAAATGTTATATATGATCAAGTAAGAACAAAAAAAAAAGGAGATCTCATCATATTTCAAAAAGTCCTTGTGTTAAACATTATTCACTAGGGGCTGGTGTTGTGGTACAGTGGGCTAAGCCTCTGCCTGTGATGCCAGCATCTATTATGAGTTCCTGGCTGCTCTGCTTCAGAGTCATCGTTCTGCTAATGCTCCTGGGAAAACAGCAGAAGATGACCCAAGTACTGGGCTCCTACCACCCACTTGGGAAGCCTGGAGGGGGTTTCAGGCTCCTGGCTTTGGCATGGCCCAGTCCTGGCCATTGCAGATTTGCAGATATTTGGAGGAGTGAAGCAGCAGATGGAAAATTTCTCTCTCTTTCTCATTCTCTCTTTCTTTAAGTGTCTCTCCCTTTAACTCTGTAACTCTGCCTTTCAAATAAATAAATGAATGAATGAATCTTTAAAAAATATTATTCAGGGACTGGCACTGTGGCATTGTAGGCTAAGCCTCTGCCTGTGTTGCTGGCCTCCCATATGGTGTCTGTTCATGCCCGGCTGCTCCTCTTCCAATCCAGCACCCTCCTGGTGGCCTGGGAAAGCAGTGGAAGATGGCCCAAGTCCTTGGGTGCCTGCACCCGTGTGGGAGACCCAGAAGAAGCTCCTGGCTCATGGCTTTGGATCCGCCCAGCTCTAGCCATTGCAGACATTTGAGGAGTGAACCTGCAGATGGAGGACCTTTCTCTCTGTCTCTTCCTCTCTCCGTCTATAACTCTACCTCTCAAATTAAAAAAAAAAAAAAAACCTTAAAAAAAACATTCACTCTAATTGATTTGAATTGAATTGAGTCATGTGTTTATGCAGAGGAATGGCTTAGCATTTATCATATGGTGCCCCTGGAGCCAAGAATGGAGTCAGGTTTATGTGAAACACATGGGCTGGAAGTGATAAAGTGGATATTGGTTCCCTAGGAGGGGAAAAAACAAGAACATTACTGTTACAAGAAGGAGTGAGTGTTAGGAGCAGAACAAGGACCCTCTCCACATCACATTTTCCCTCCCCAAGAGAGTTCCAATCCAATGTCTTTTTTTTTTGCTCTTACTGCCAATACCAAACAATTAGCTCATGTTACAGAACTTTATTCACTAACTGACACATGTGTAGTCTGTTCTATTTCTCTAACTACTTTGAAAGCTCCTTCTGGGCAAAGACCATGGCGCTTCTGCTTTTGCATTCTTTCCTCATGGGCACGCAATAAATAATTTAACTTTGTATACTAGGCACTGTGTCTTGGGAATTTTATAGGTGTGAGTTCATCTCCATGAAACTCCATAATCAAAAATCAGTCACTGTGGAGAAATATAGATATCAAATTTAAAAACATTCTAAAACAAGAAGAGATAGTTTTTAAAGGCATCATTATTTATGACCTACACCTACTTCCCCAAGAAGGTTTCCCTCATGTGCCTTGGAATTATATGCCATAAAACTAGCAAGATGAAAACCAATGATACAGATGAAAGCATCTCCCAATACCTTGTAGGGAAAGCGACTTGACTATTGCAAAAAATTAGTAACACATGTGGTAAGCAGCCTTGGTCCTGCTGTAAATCCTGAATACAGGCTCCACATGAATCAGTGACTGCCTGGTAATGTTTAGCAGTGTGACTTCTCCCCAGAAGCCACCACCACTAAAGGAAAAACAACAACAACAAAGACTCAGAAGATTCTATTCTCCCTTTCTTCAAATTCTACTCTGCTTCCCTTCCACCTCTGAAGATCAGTAAAGGATGTGCTCCAGGCAGTTGTCCAGGGAACCAGGTTAGCAGGTTAATGCATTTAAAGTTCTGCCTCTCTTTTTAGATTTTTCCAACCTTATTCCACTGGGGACAACGTTGTCCACATGTTAGATCATATTGAGGATCTCATAGTTGAAAAGGAAACTGGACCACGGTTCCCTGCGAAAGTATTGCTACCAGTTCCTTGAATCCAGACTGCCTCCAGCCCTAGCATATTTCCAGTTCGTGGTATTTCCATTAAGTAGGGGAAAGAAAAAAAAAAAAAACAGATCCTTGAGGTCATGTATTTTTTCCCTTCTCCTACAACTAAAATGCTTTATGCTTGATTTTCCAGTAGTCCATTTTATGGAGCAACAGGAACAATCTGTTAAATTGCTGGGAGACCACAAAAAAAAAAAAAAAAACCAGAGATTTAAAAAACAGAGAGTTATCTGGGTGGAGGATGCAGGTATCAGACCTTACTGCACCTTCTTAACCTCCCTGGAATCTTGAAAATGCTCCTTAAGTGTACTAAGTCACTTTCCTAATTGTTGCTAATGACACATATGGGCTCAAGCTGCAGGTTGAGGAATGAGAACTTGGAGACTTAAAACAAAGAATGATCTCACTGGTATTCTTTTTTTATCATTCAGCAAATATTTACTGAATTCCTGCTTGTTTAGGCATTGTGCTAAGAGCTGGGGGCACATCAGAGAACCAGTCAGATATAGATGTATTGCTCATGTAGCAAAAGTTTTATCCAAGAACCCTAAAAACACACCCACTCCACTGTGGGCTTGAGCTAGGTGAACTCACTGAACCTTCAGATGCTCGCTGGAGCGATGATTCTGAAGTACCCACCCATGCCAGATTCGCCATGGAAGTGCTTTAAGGAGGCTTCTCTGAGACTGGATGAGTCTAACTGAGCAAGGTCTCTCAAGTTTCCAAGGATGACATCTTTAGTTTCAAATCATACCAGGTCATCTGGAGGGGCATTTCTTAGGGGAGATTAATTTGTCAGGCTAAATTTTTCTTAACTGGCCTCATTGTTCCAATAATATCTGATAAGCATGTTGCTGTCTTCAGAGGAAAAGTATAATTTAAATGTCCAACTCCTGTTGTATTTGTTTTCTCATTGTCTGTATTCTAACTCTTTGAATTGTCTTTCTTAGGTCTTTTGATCAGCAGGATCCTACATTCTTGCCATTGACATTGAAATTTACATACAGAGTAGGCAGGGAAAGGAGGTTGTGGGTGGGTATATGGGTGGGTGGGTGGCACATTTTGCAACAAGATTGGACCCTAAATTCTCTGAGCTTCAGGATCCTTCCAGTTCTATGATTTGAATAAAAACAGACAAGATAGGGGAAATTGTATGTAGCTGAAGCATTATTTCATTAAATCTAGTTTACCCTCAGGGGCAGTAGCACAAGCCCAGGGTTGCAAGTAGTGTTGTGGAATCCAGGCCTTTCTCCTATCACCAAGAACACAAAGTGACAAGTCTAAGGTAGGCTCAACCCCACTCAAAGAGACTGATTAAAACCGTGAAAGTGTCACAAAAGACAAATACCGGGGCTGGCATTGTGGCATAGCAAGTAAAGCAGCCACCTATGACACTGGCATCCCATAGGGGTGCTGCTTTGTGTCCTGGATGTTCCTCTTCCAATTCAGCTCTCACTAATGGTCTGGAAAAGTAGAGGAGGATGGCCCAGGTTTTGGGGCCCCTGCCACCATGTGGGAGATTGGATGATACTCCTGGCTCCTGGTTTCGGCTTGGCCCAGCATTGCCCACTGTGGCCATCTGGGGAGGAACCAGCAGGTTGAAGATCTTTCTTACTGCCTCTCCCTCTCTCTGTGTAGCTTTGACTTTCAAAAGACATAAGTAAAATCTTTTTTTAAAAGGTAAATTGAAGAATTTAATCCATATGAGCATCTCAATAGATGCAGAGAAAACATTTGACAAAATATAACATTGTTTCATGATAAAAAATCATAAGCAAATTGGGTATAGAAGGAACATACCTCAACAAAACCAAGACACTATGATAAACACACAGCCAGCATTATATTGAATGGGGAAAAGCTGGAAGTATTTCCACCAAGATCCAGAACCAGACAAGGATGCCCATTCATATCACTAGTATTTAATATAGTTCTGGAAGGTTTAGCCAGTCATTAGACAAGAAAAATAAATCAAAGTGGGGGCTGGCATTATGGCATAGCAGGAAAAGCTGCCACCTCTGGTGTCAATATCCTATATGGGGACTAGTTCATTTCCCGGCTGCTCCACTTCAGATCCATCTCCTGCTAATGGCCTCTGACAAGCACCAGAGGATGGCCCAAATGCTTGGACCTCCTGTCACCCATGTGGGAGAACCAGATGGAGCTTATGACTCCTTGCTTTGGCTTGGCCCACACTGACTATTGCAGCCATTGTGGAGTGAACCAGAGGATGGAAGATATCTCTCTCTCTCTCTCTCTCTCTCTCTCTCTCTCTTTCTTCTCTCTGTGACTCTTTCAAATAAATAAAGGTTTTCAAAAATTAAAGAAATCAAAGGGATATAAATAGGAAAGTAGGAAGTCAAATTATGCCTATTTGCAGATAGTATGATCTATACATACAGGAATCAAAAGATTCCCCTAAGAGATTATTGGATCTCATAAAAGAGTTTGGCAAATTTGCAGGATATAAAATCAATACCCAAAAAATCAATAGACTTCATACACAAAAACATGCCATGGCTAAGAAAAAACTAATAAGAACAGTCCCATTAACAACAGCTACCAAAAAATGTAAATACCCTGGGATAAATTTAACCAAGTATGTGAAAAATCAAGTATATGAAAAACCAAGCATGTGAAAATTGCAAAATATAAGGAAAGAAACAAAAGAAGACACAAAAAACTCTTTCATGTTATGGATTGGAAGAATTAATATCATAAAAATGTCTATACCACCTAAGTGCAATCCCAATCATAATACCAAAGATGTTTGCAGATCTAGAAAAAAATCCCTAAAATTTATATGGAATCACAAGAGACCCTGAATTGCTAAAGCAATCCTAAACAATAAGAACAAAGCCAGAGGCATTACAATATTAGATTTAAAGATTTACAGGGCAGTTATAATCGAAACAGCTTGGCACTGGCACAAAAATAGACACATTGACTAGAGACCCCAGGAATAAATACACACACATCAACAACCAACTAATCCTTGACAAATGTGCTACAATCATCCCGTGGAGAAAGGACAATCTCTTCAACAAATGGTGTTAAGAAAATTGGATCTATGTATGTAGAAGTATGAAAAAGCATGCCTTACATCTGATACAAAAAGTAACTCACAATGGATCAGGAATCTAAATCTAAGCAAGAGGAAAACATAGGGGAAACACTGCAAGGGAACTTCTTGAATAAGACGCCAGAAGCATAGGCAATAAAAGAAAAATTAGACAAATGGGATTACATAAAACTAAGACACTTCTGTACTGCAAAGAAAAAACTCAACAAAGTGAAGAGGCAACTATCAGATTGGGAGAAAAATATTTACAAATTATACATTTGATAAAGGATTAATTATATAAGGAGCTCAAGAAACTCTACAAGTACAAAGCAAGCAATCCAGTTGAGAAATAGGCTAAGGACATGAATAGTCATTTTTCAAACGATGAAATGATGATACATATGAAAAGAAAATCTCAGGATCACCAGCCACCAGGGAAATGCAAATAAAAACTAGTGAGGTTTTGCCTAGAATATCTGTCAAAATGGATGCAACTGGAAATCACTATAGTTGTTGAAATAAGCCTGTCCCAAAAGGGCAAATATCATGTTTTCCCTGATTGTGGTAACTAATACACAGAGTATAAAAAAATGCAATGTATATGAGTGAAAGTGACATTTTGAGATCTGATTGTTGTTTTTAGCCCTGTCTATACTCTTAAGGAACAGTGGTTTTAATATTTACTATTTGTTACATTCTTCTTTGAATGGAGGGTTAAGCTTGTGATTATAGAGTAATTGAAAATATGGCATGGTTTGCTGGAGCTGTGGCTCACTAGGCTAATCCTCTGCCTTGCAGCGCTGGCATACCGGATTCTAGTCCTGGTCGGGGCGCCAGATTCTGTCCCGGTTGCCCCTCTTCCAGGCCAGCTCTCTGCTATGGCCCGGGAAGGCAGTGGAGGATGGCCCAAGTGCTTGGGCCCTGCACCCCATGGGAGACCAGGAGAAGCACCTGGCTCCTGCCATTGGATCAGCGCGGTGCACCGGACACAGCGCGCCAGCCGCGGTGGCCATTGGAGGGTGAACCAACGGCAAAGGAAGACCTTTCTCTCTGTCTCTCTTTCTCTCTCACTATCCACTCTGCCTGTAAAAAAAAAAGAAAAGAAAAGAAAATATGGCATGGTAAAAATTCAAAGAAAAATAAGAAAGAAAAGAGGGTAGGAATGGGGAAGGGAGGGAGAGTTGGGTGGGAAGCATCATTATCTTCTTGAAATGGTATATATGAAATACATTAAATTTGCTCCTCGTATAAATTTTTTTATAAAATAAAAACAAACCCTGTATTATTCCACTTATTTGAGGTTGCTATAGCAGCAAATTCACAGTGACAGAAAGTAGAATGGTAGTTGTCAGGGCCTGGGAAAGAGTGAGGATTGGGTTATTGTTGTTGTTTTTTTAATAGACTTTTTTTTGTTTGACAGATAGAGTTATAGACAGTGAGAGAGAGAGAGAGAGAGAGAGAGAGAGACAGAGAGAAAGGTCTTCCATCTGATGGTTCACTCCCCAAATGGCCGCTACAGCCGGAGCTGCACAGATCCGAAGCCAGGAGCCAGGTGCTTCTTCCTGGTCTCCCATGTGGATGCAGGGGCCCAAGCACCTGGGCCATCCTCCACTGCCCTCCTGGGCCACAGCAGAGAGCTGGACTAGAAGAGGAGCAACCAGGACTAGAACCAGTGCCCATAGAGGATGCTGGCACTGCAGGCAGAGGATTAACCACGTGAGCCATGGTGCCGGCCCCTGGGTTATTGTTGTTTAATGGATACAGATTTCAGTTTTACAAAATGGAGTTCCAGAGATTAGTTGCGTAGGGAAGATCAATTCTCCTTGTGCAAATTCCACATTCGAGGCTGTTAAATTGAACTGTAAATAGAGAGTTAATAGAGTAGAGCCACTACAAATGTATACAATCATCATTTTGCATAATTTTACTGGAGGCTTCCGACAGAAGACGAATGGCCCACAGTGAACATCCTTTTTATGTTTCATCCTGTTGGAGCATGAATATCCATATAGAAAAAGGGCTGGACAAAAAACGTCTGATTTAAAAGACTGGGGGAGGAAGGTGGGAACCCAGCAAGTCTGCTCAGAGTCTTCTTGGCCTCTCTACAGCATCCTTTCCTTCTGGGTAAAGGGCTGGATGCCTTCTGATTCCCATCCCTCAATGACACCATCACACAATGTAGACCAGAGGACTTTTTTACGGCCACCTCTTACACAGAAAAGCAGGGAGGAAATTAGAATGACAATTTAGTGTTATGACTGACGTTGGGGAAAAGTGGTTCTGGTTCCTATGACCTGACTTGAGGTTGAGGATTTCTGACTTCTGTGGCCTGAATATGGGCAGAACAAGGGATAAGACACAGGAGAGAAGGAGAATATCAGAGAGGGAGTTTGTTTCTACAGCTATTTCTAGGATCTTCACTCTGGGGTATCATTTTATGAACCCCAATAGTTACACTACAATGTACTTAACAACCTAAACTGTGCTCTTGAAACCATTGAAGATGGCAAAGTTTATGTTAGGTATATTTTACTATAATCAAAACACAAAAACAAAATGGGATAGTCAAGTATGTTGATAGCTCAAAAATGCTTTAGTGAGAACAAAAGGGGAAAGCAAAGCTCCAGAATGGTTAAGAACAGGGCAAATGTTGGATCAAAGCAGAGGGCGCCATGAAAGAACAGCGCCTAGGATTGTTTTCTTGAGAATTAAAGTTTTATATTCAAAATTTGTTACTAGTGGAATCTGAATGCAATAACAAATGGTTACTTTGGTTCAGAGGCAACAGTCACAGTGGATATTTTGATGGTAGTCAACACCTCCTATCTGCACTAGACAGAAGGGGCATAGACTTCAGAGATACCTGGTTTGAACCTTTAGGTCCAACTTAAGAAGAGAACAAAAGGTTTCCAATTGTACTTAACATATTGTTCCTTGAGATTTCACCAAAATGGGCAGAAACTTCAGAATGAAAAGCATTTCTTCCTCAGCTAATGACCTTTAGGAAGCAAAAAGAGAAGGAAAGATTTAAAAACACATGGCAAAAAAAAAAAAGAAAGAAAATTACTGAGTGTTATATGGTACCATACAAATTTTATTAAAATCGTTTAGAAACTCTTCATAATGGTAGCAATTTTGCCACTTGAAAATCTAGTCACTCCAAGTTTAGACCAATAAAGATTTTCAGGCTGTATCCCATTATACCACCCTCTTCAGAGTGCCAGAAATGTGTCCCCAGGACTTCAAACTCAACATTTGCAAAATTGAAGACAAAAAATTGCCTTTCCTCTGGAATTCTATTACTCAATAATGGCTCCAATATCCTCATAGCTACTCAGGCTTGAAATACTGAGTGCTTTAATTCAGATCTTAGCATCAGTCTTTTCACTGGTATGATGTGAGAGCCTCCAAACAGGTCCTGCTTCTACTCTCCTGGTTTCACTCCAATTTTTAAGTAGCCTCCCAGGTTACACGCTTACACTCTCTCCTTACCTGCTTTCAGTGGCTCCCTAGAGTTCACCAAAGCCCAAACTCCTGTATCTCAATTTATATCTCCATAGAATCTTTCCAAAGCTTCCTCCTTAGCCTTTTCCATTACATCTCTTTAGGTACTCTTGCTTAGTCATCCTCAACTACTTTTCAATCTCCAAACACTAGGAAATTTGACACATCTGTGCTTTGATTGTTATCATCCTCCCCATCTTTTTCATATATTGAACTTCTACCCTTTTTTTTTTTTGTAGTTCATACCAAATATCATCTCTCCCACAAAGCTTACCCCAATCTTTATGGAATGAATCATTTCTTGTTTACATTCAACTGTTATTGAATACCTAACACTATGTGTTGGGTAGCAAGCCACAGGTCCTATTTCCAGAAAGCTTACAATTAACTATAAAGAAAATACACTGTGTTGTTTATATTATACTTGCTTATATTTCTTACTTACATTTTATCTCCCCAGATAAAAATGATAGTTACAATGTGTCATTAACCTCTTTAACCACATTGACAGTAATAGTATTTTGAATTTAATAGTTGCTCCATAAAAATCACTTGATTGAATGATAAACATAAGTAAATAAACAAATGGAATGGTTTGTCTTTATGTAGCAATTACTATATCATTTTATAAAAATTTATTTATTTATTTGTCAGTCAGAGTTACACAGACATAGGAGAGTCAGAGAGAGAGAGAGAGGTTTTCCATCCACTGGTTCACTCCCAATTGACCACAATGGCTGGAGCTGCACCAATCTGAAACCAGGAGCTTCTTCCAGGTCTCCCACCTGGGTACAGGGGCCAAAGGACTTGGGGCATCTTCCACAGCTTTCCCAGGCCACAGCAGAGAGCTGGATCAGAAGTGAAACAGCTGGGTCTCAAACTGGCACCTGTATGGGATGCTGGTGCTTCAGGCCAGGGCATTAACCCGCTGCGCCACAGTGCTGGCCCCAGCAATTACTATATCATTAAAGTCTCTCCTTAAAGCAACAAGAATTTTCACTCTTGCATTTCATTCTCAACCAGGAACTCAAATTTACTCATTTGTACGTTTTTAAAAAACCACTGAGTAGATACAGTCTGATTTATAATAAGTCAAAGCTTTTCTCTTTCCAGCAACATCCAGTCAGAAATGAAGGGGGTGTGGAAATCTCATTCATATTAGTGAAAAAATTATAAAATATATGAGAATAAATTTATGAGGTTACAGCAACAATATGAAAACACAATTATAACATTTTATTAAAGATCAAAAACTAGTTCTGAATAAACTGAAAGATGTGCTAAAACACAACCCTGAAAAGGAAAAATTAACATATTAAAAGCAAAATTTTTCCAAATTAATACATGAATTTAATGCTGCTGTAATCCATAAAAAAGAGGAAGAAAAGAAAAATCCAGTAGATTTGCCAAGTTACATTTGAAATCAATATTCATCTCAAGAATGTTACATACTTCCTTAAAAGTAATATTTTTTTAAACACTGGTGCCATTAGACTAATTTGCCAGCTATAGCCGAGTATATGCTGTCATATGGCATGGACATTTCCAAGAATATTGCATGAAAAAATTACATTCTTCATTAGTATCAAATTACATTGTATTTTAGGCTTTATGGAGGTGCTGAATATGCAGAAGTTAGCAGCAAATTGTCTGCTGACAATGCAGTCTTTTTGAAAAGGGTAGAAAATTCTACCACTCTGAGGAGGGACAGTCCCAGGGGCAATTCTACAGGACCTGTCCAAGAATCCTCTGTCATTTGTAAGTATTCCCCTTAACTGACATACAAAAGTATAGTAGAAAAGATGCAGAAGCATCTCTGGTAGGTACCAGAGATTATTGTTCAGAAATTATCCCACACTCTGGCCCTCCAGACATGGCCATCTGATTTGTTTTGGCCAACAGAACATCAGCAGGTATGAACTGACAGAAAGTTTCAAAATCATATGCACAACTGGTATTGCTCCCTTTCACTTTTACCATCTCCATGAGAGAAGTATCCATGGGTGATCTTAATGGTCCCAGGAGGAAGAGACACACAGCTGCTCTAGCCAGACCATTCCAAGGGGACTCAACCTAGAAAGCCATATTTAAGTTAAATATGCCTCTTAGATTTTGTGGTTGTGGTTGGAGCAATAATACAGCAAGCAAACAGCTCACTCCTCATATCACTCCAATCTGGCAAACAAACATCTTCACCCTCACCATCAAAACCAGTGCCATACCTATAATATCTTGAAGTGGACATCTTTTATTTTCCCCTTCAGATCCATGTTCCATCTTTTGTCATTCTTCTTTCTGACCTAGGACACTAACCTGAATAAACCATATCCATGGACTCTGTTCTCTCAGTCTTTCAGCAGGGCCCTAGTCCATGGGGAACTACAAGAACACTGTTGAGAGGGAGACGTTGAGATCTCCCTTACATCCTATCCATGTTGCCATTAAAATGACTTGCTATATCCTTGGACTGAGGGCCACATCTCTCAGCAAGATCTACTCTATGTAACTTTTTCATGAGTTCTAGGAGTAATTCCTTCCACCATCTATTCGGGTGTAATGGTATAATTCCATTGTCACCACTCCCAGGTTACTGCTCCACCTCCTGTGGCCTCCTACTCCCCCAAACATCTACCTTTGCAGCTATTCCCTCTGTAAATAAATATTCCTGGAAAGGTCCACATTTTAGTGAACTACCTCCCTCTGCTTGAGATCCTGATGGATACATGGCTGCTCTGGGTCTCTTACACCTTCTGTCAATCTTCACTTTTCTGATGGCATTGTACCTATTGGATCATTTCACTGGCTATCTTTCATGTAACCCTCTGCCTTATCAACCCATCCTGTCTGATGTACATCTCTGATGTTGGATATGGTCAATGAATCATTCATTGAACCAAGTTTAATTGAACATGCACTAAGTATTACTAGGCATTAGAGAAACAGAAGTCCCTGCCTTGAAGTTCATCATCATCTAGTGGTATAAACAGACAAATAGAATTAAAATTCACCATAGCAGGAGAAGAGGTAGGAAGGTAAGATCCATCCCCTTAAAAACTCTGGCCTCAACCAGACTACACACTCAGCTCTCTGCCTCTCTGCTGAGCTACCCGTCTGGCCTGCCCAGGTGTATTCTCTCCACTCAACCACGTAACCTCACTCTCCCCCAGTCTGAGCGACTGGGCTCTCTCTCTCAGGTCCTGTCTGGAGAGGTGCCCATCTGTTCTTATGGATGTCCCTACCCTAATAAACCTTGCTATGTTGCTTTCCATTAAAAAAAAAATTCACCATGGCAAGAACAATGATAGAGTTTGCACAGAAAGCCATAGAAGCCACAGAAGAAGGGGTGTCTGACACAGCACAGCCAGATAAAGGAGTAGCTCTGACTATGATGGGAAAGAATATAGTAATGCATGGAGAGATCAGAATCCACTAATAGGGAAACGCAAGGCTATGTGTTTCCTGTGTATACCTTTAAACATTTGGCTTCCATAAATTATTTCTTTTGATTAAACATTTAAAGATTTTGAAATGTGGATACCTGTAAGTCAGAGAATTAAGTAAAAACAGGTCAGAAAATGGGAGATATTAAAATCCATTAACACATAATACAATCATCTGCACTACACAATGGAACAGGGAACATGTGCCTATGTGCCAGGTATGAGTTGCTTAGAATTCATAGCACTAAGTGTGAAGACGATAGAGTATCTTTCAGTAACTACATTCTCCAGAGGGCAGAGCAAAGCCAAAGAGAAGCTCTGTTTTGTTTTTCATTTTTGATGATGGTTAAGTATCATTTGAAAGAAGTCTGCTTTCATTTAATTTGCTAAGAGGTATTACAAACAATGTTTTCTCTACTTAACTGAACCACTGAATTTCAAAGACTATACTGTGAGCAGAAGCATAATGAATGCATATATTTAAAAAGACCATGCAAATGAACAGTAGGAGGTTTCTGCTCTTATCATTCTGAAATGATTGGTGAGGGAACAGTGGATGGTAGCCTAAAAGATCCAAAAATACTTCTGCCTTAGGAAGAATCAGACCCCAGTCAAGAAGTGTGTTAGCCTTTCCTTTACTCATTCAACAAGTTATTTTACTTTCTCTTCTGTATCTACATACATTAATAGTCTAAAAGAATACTGTTAGTTTTATACACAGAAGAAACCAAAGACACATACAAGTGTCTCCTACTTCCTGACCTCTGCACTTGACCTGGTTCTAGGGCTCTGGGCAAGACATACAATGATCTTGTCTTGAAGAATCTCTGGTAAGGAAGACAGACAAAAAAGCAAATACATTTCCAATGTATCTGATGGTGATAAGGCAAGACAGGAACAAAAATGTAGGAGTGTAAGGAAGACAGATAAACACACAGTAGCCATCATGTGCTGGAGGGGCTCCTTTGTACAGTGTGATTGGAGAGGTCTCTGTGCATAGGAAACTCTTAGCAGGGATCTGAAGGAGGAGAAAGTAGAATTGTGCTGAGCAGAGGTAACAGATGTAGCTGCTATTATAAGACCCATCTTGTAAGAGAAGAATCAGGATACACAGAGGGGGCACACATGGTGATGTTCAATACCATTTACTCCCCTGCACTTCCTTGTCTCTTTTCAGTTAAGCAGTATAATGACAATATTAACTAGAAATTGGTTGTGACATGATAGAAAAAAATTTGAGCTCATTTTTGTTTTATTTATAGGACTCTGTAAATACAATGACCCAGTTTCCAAAGATTATCAAAATTGGTTAGTGTGTGCCCTTCCAGACATGTTATTATCTAGCATAGTGTTATGTAGAAGAAAGGTAATTTTATATCTAGTAAATTGACTGAATGCCATTTGACTAACCCCCCACCTATTCTAGACACAAAATACAAGTGAAAATGACACATGCCACTTCCAGGCTGAGGCAGCCAGAAGCCTACTCACAACTGCCTAGTTTCTCCCTTCTCCAGTTACTGCCAAGTGGGGAGCCTCTGCTCCCCAGAGGCAGCTATGAGACGGAGGAGCGTCATCAGATGCTCAGTGTACCATGTCTTCCCCTCCCCCACCCTTGGCTTGCACTAAGAGTGAGAAATCACATTTATTACCTTGAATTTCCAGGACCTGGGGGTTGCTGGTTATTGCAGTACAGCTTATTCCATCCTGACTAATAGAGAGAGGCTAATCAAATCCTTAGGAATTTTCTTTAAAAAGAAAATTAAAAACTAATGATGGTTTTCTTAGCTACTCATTGGAAGAGTAAAATTCAAAGTTGTTTGTTTAAATGCAGAGTTCCCCACTCCGTTATACCACTCTTCACACAATTTGATCTTAATAAGATATCTGATCAGACAGGTATTACTGGCCTCATTTTACAGAGAAGGAAACTGAAATCTGAAATTTAGAAATAATGTCATCTGAGGTGGCTGCTTGGTGCAGCAGTTAAGACACCACTATGGATGCCTGCGCCCTGTATCAGAGCACCTGGATTCTAGTACAGGTTCTACTCCTGGTACCAGCTTTTGCTGATGCACACTCTGGGCATCAGCAGGCAATGGCTCAAGTACTCGAGTCCCTGCCACCATGTAAGAGAGCCAGGCTGAGTGCCAGGATCCTGCCTTTGGCCTGGCCCACCCAGGCAGACAGCATGCCTCTGAATCACCTGGGAAACCTGTTAAAACAGACTCATGTGTGCTATCTCAAAAACTTGGATCCATCAGGGCCGAGAATTTCCATTCCTAACAATTCCCAGGTGATGTTTGAGGGAATTGAGCTTTGACTACCATGTTTTTGGAAAATAAACAATTCTAAGACTAATCACAGGAAAAAATGGCTTTTTTCTGAGCTGAAGGAAATTGTTAGCATTCAGAGTGAAAGAGCACCCTAATAAGCAGATGATAACTTGAAAGAAAATATGCCCAGAATATGTCCTAGTGTATCTTCTTGATTTCAAAATGGAGACATAAATCTAACAAATGAAGAGATAAAAATAAAAAGAAGCTACTCACAGGAAAAATTAAATGATAACACTTATCTATAAACTTAATACTAAGTAGCAATGCCATAATTTCTAAAGAATCCATTAAATAATTGCGACCCTAGAATACAACACAGAACTGAATCATCTTCCAAATGTTAGGGGCAGAAGGGAAATACTTTTGAAGGAGCAAGGGTTAAAAATTACTACCTATATTACTTAAGAGTATCCACTAGAAAAATGCTTTACAGTTGCTAAAAAGTTAAAGGAATATAAATGGTTTATAGGCAATGACAGAGAGCAATGAGGACAGTGGTGGAACTATGGGAAAAATACTTAATTTTAAATAATCATTGACAATATGGTTATAATTTTAATAGAACTAAGAATGAATTCTCCCCTCTGAAAAAAAAAAGCCCAATATTATTAAAATCCCAGATAAAATTCTAATTGATTTCAAAAAAAAAATCTGTAGTGAGGCAGGGCAGGGGTAGGGATGCTTCTTGCAACCAGGCTTAGCTGGTTGCAATAATAATCCAATTATTTTGGATTTGAATGTCCACCCCAAATTCTGATGTTGGAACCTGGTACCCAACATGATAGAACTAAAAAAACGGGGCTTCAGGAAGGGGTTAAGTCTAGAACCCCTGACTCTCCTAAATTGGATTAGTACCCTTATGTAAGAGGCTCCAGTGTGGTCTCTTGCCTCTTACAAAGACAGTAACAAGGAGCCATCTATGTTGTATAGACCAGTCTGCTGGCACCTTCATCTTGGACATCCCAACCCCAGAACTGTGAGATATAAGGTCTATCATTTATAAATTACTCAGTCTAAAGTATTCCATTATAGCAGCCTAAGTGGACTAAGATAGCTGCATCCCACCAGTCAGATGTACCCACTTTGGATTTTAAATGGAGAACCAGTGGCACTAAGAAATAAGATCCATTGGCAGCTCTCCCTGGAGTAGTAATCGAAGCAAGATGCACTTCCTGTGGTGGGAGAAGTAGCAGTGCTGATTTTGATATCCAGCATCAGTGTTGGGTGTGCCACTAGCAACAATTCAGTGTTTAGAGTTTGGCATTGGTAACAGTGGAGCAAATTTTTCTCCCTGGGCCTCTTCATGAGACATAATTCTGGGGCATTGTTCTTGGCTGCTTAACCTCTAAGCCTGGTTCTCCAATCCTTACAATTTTGGAAGATGCCCAATTTCATTTGTAAATTGGAATGTTTTGTTGGAAGTAGAAACTGAAGAGCACCTGAATACAATTGTCATAACATTCCAATGAAAGGAACCAAGTCAAATTGCAGAAATTTCTAAGCATGTGGCAGAGAACCAACATGCTGTTTACACTTAAAAGAAATTGTTTTTTCTGCTTGAATTAACCAGAGTTAAATTCTACTCTCTGCAACTAAGTTGCCTGACAGATACAATGACCTTAACCTCTAGTCAGAGTTGACTGGTCAAAAGATGAAAATCTCATCCCAACTGTACTCTATGGCTATCCAGTTCTGTGTTACAAAACTTAATGACCTAAACCAACAATTTGGTGTTTCTCAAAGTTCAGTGGGTTGCTAGACTCACCTGGGAAATGTCGCTTGCTATCTCTCATGCTCTTGCAGTCGGCTAGCCACCGGGTCAGCCATCATCTGCAGGATCACTTAAGTTGGATATCTACCATGGCTCACTTAGATGCCTGGCAGTTCTTGCAGGCTGTCCTTTGGGAGCTAAGATCAGTCTGTCAACCAGAGTACCTATATATGGCATTTTCATGTGATGTGAACTTCTTGCAGCATATTGGCTGAATTCCAATAAGGAGCATCCAAGAACATAATTCCAAGAGTCCAAGGCAGACGCTGCAAGGCTTCAAAAGTCAGCTTAGCTCCCAGTTCATGACAGAATCAAGGAGTCAGCTCATATTCAGCACAGGAGCCTACATAAGGGGCATGTGGTAGGCAGAAATATAGCCCTTCAAAGATGTCCATGTTCCAATACCAGGAATGTTATCTTAAATGGTAAAAGGGACTTTGCTGACATGTTTATGGGCACAGATCCTGAAATATGGGGATTATCCTGTGCCCAATCCAACTATTTGTTACTTAAAGTTGGAGAACTTTTCTTGTCTCCAGAAACAGAAAGATGGTAACAAGAGAAGAGCTCAGCCTATCAATGCTAGCTTGAAGATGGAGGAATGCAGCCATGAGCTGAAGAACTCATGGGGCCTCTGGAATCTAGAAAAAGCGAGAAAGTAGATTCTCCCCTAGAACTTCCACAAAGGCATGCCCTGCTGCTGACATGTTGATTTTGACCCCATTAGAGCTGTGTTGGATTTAGGTGCTACAGAACTCTCAGACAACAAATTTGTGTTAAGCCACAAAATTTTTTTTAACTTTTATTTAGTAAATATAATTTCCAAAGTACAGTTTATGGATTACAAAGGCTTTTTCCCCCCATAACTTCCCTCCCACCTGCAACCCTCACATCTCCCACTCACTCTCCCATTCCATTCACATCAAGAGTCATTTTCAATTATCTTTATATACAGAAGATTGATTTAGTATATATTAAGTAAAGATTTCAACAGTTTGCACCCACACAGAACATAAAGTGTAAAATACTGTTTCAGTACTAGTTATAGCATTACTTCACATTGGACAACACATTAAGGACAGAGATCCCACATGAGGAGTAAGTACACAGTGACTCCTGTTGTTGACTTAACAATTTGACACTCTTGTTTATGACGTCAGTAATCTCCCTAGGCTCTAGTCATGAGTTTCCAAGGCTGTGAAAGCCTCTGAGTTCACTGACTTTGATTTTATTTAGACAAGGTCATAGTCAAAGTGGAAGTTCTCTCCTCCCTTCAGAGAAAGGTACCTCCTTCTTTGATGGCCCCGTTCTTTCTTATGGGATCTCACTCGCAGAGATCTTTCATTTGGGTCTTATTTTTTTTTCCAGAGTGTCTTGGCTTTCCATGCCTAAAATACTCTCATGGGCTCTTGAGCCAGATCCGAATGCCTTAAGGGCTGATTCTGAGGCCAGAGTACTGTTTAAAGCCACAAAATCTATGATTATTTGCTACAGTGTCAATAGGAAACTAACACATGAATACCAGGAGCTATAGCTCATTGGGAAATCATCTTTGGATATCAGGTACCATACCTGACCTATAAAAACTTTTATTTGGAATTTAGAAGTAGAACTAAAAGATCAGTCATATTTTCATTAGGAACATCTGCACACATAATTATGAAGAACCCCCCAAAATAATAAAATCCAGATCCGTCCTCATCAGAATAATCTGACAAAAATTCAAGATATCTTTATTCATGAAAACTAACATATACCTTTTCATCTCACCCCTAAAGAGAACTCTTAAAATTGAGCTAGATTTTCACCCTTTCTCCTTTACATGCTAGATGGGTTAATGGGACAGCAGTTGTTGGCCTGGCACATTCTCCTCCTCCCACCAAGTCTTTTAGGGAAAAGTGAAAGAGGAAAACAGAGAAGATAGGCACTCACAATCAATGGTAAATATGGACCAAAGATACACACCCAAAATCAGGCAACGGCACCAGACAAACTTGACCACCACTTGACCACTGCTTTCAGTAAATTGTGCATTGACTTTAATGAACAACAAAATGAAGATATATTTGAAGTGAATAGCTTTTGGCTTCAGCACAGAAGACTGATTTTGGGGGTTGGTATATTTTAATTTCTACAGCCCTGAAGACTTTATCTCTATGCCCAAATGGTAAAATAATCAACAGTTTCCATAAAATAGTATTACAAAAAGTCATTTGATTTCTAGCAAAAAAAAAAAAAAGATTCTTGGCTTTCACAGTTGTATTTGGATGGTTGCTTCAGAATAAATTTTATTAGCCTGAAAAAGACAGTAAATGAGCATCCCAGCTGTTATTCCATGAAACAAAGTAATAAGAAGCATCTTGGGTTTTTTCCTGCTTCATTATATATAGGTATCTATCAAGTGTCCACTGGTCCTTCCCTCCCAAGATTCAACTTTTAAACTGCATTAAATTAAAAGAGTTGAACTTGAGGGAAAGGTGACAGTGTTCCTAAAGGGACAAGGTATACTCATATTTTATTGAATGTCTTTGCGCGTTTGACTTCCAGAACTTGATTTTCCACTTCTGGAATTCATATCAGGAATGTGTACATCTTCTTAAGAAAACTATTTTTAAAAATACAATCAAGAAATGACTGTTGATTCTCCAGGTGTCTCAATCTCATGTTAAGGCCTCTGCAGTGAAATGAACCATAAAGTAAACCTGTTTGGGGCCAAACGATAATTTAGTGTGGTGATAATTTCCATGTGCTGGGGCTTAGTGGTAAACATTTATCAAAGAAAAGACTTAACAGTTGACAGCCTTGATTTTGATGCATTGTCAAACCTCTATAAACACCACCCCAGAAAGCCACAGGAATATGAACAAAGAAGTTATGTTCAATAATCTCATGATTGCAGAGGGTACTAATTATAATTAATCCTCATAAATATAATATGTAATAAACATTGAGATATACATAGGGGACATAGATTCCTCCTCTGTTAGGAAAGGCAGTCTTGTGTATGCAGTCTTTTGATCCCAACTTGGCAGCTGAAGATTGGATTGCTTCCTACCCAAGAAATAAAGAGCCTTCACAGCCTGGGCTGGGCTGGTTGTTTTGTGTGCAAACATCTAACCTTGTTTCACACTCAGTGGGTCCTGTTTTGTTCTGCTTGAGTAGTCAGCACCTGGTCCACCTCACCACCATACCTTTCTCCTGCAGAGAAGAGAAAGGCCCTTCCTTCTGCAGCACAAGACTGGTACACTCAAGCCAATGGCCCTGTGTCATCTGCCTGCTTGGAGGGACATGCTAAGCATGGGGGACCAATATTCACTTCTGACACTGAACTTGCTCTGCCTCTGTGTACAAAGTGTCATTTCATCCAGTGCTTTCCTACATTATATTTTCTTTGGCAACTCCAATATCAGGCTGTAGTAGGCACCAGTGCTGTACTTCTATTTCTGATGACAGGAAACAAATGTCACCAGCTTGGTGTTCAAAGTAGTTGGGATGTCCTCATATGCCATACGTGGTCCTCACTGTCTTAAAAGGAGCCAGGTTTGAGAGTTTGAACAGGGAAAACAATAAGTAGTTAAAAAATAGTGAGAACTGAAAGCTGTTTGTTTCTTCAGTTTCTAATGCCTACAAATACGAAGTTGAGCAATTTATTTATATTTGCTTGGGTGTTTTAATTTTTTCAGACAGAAGATATTAGGAAATCCTGTGGAAACTAATAAGTGTGGTCCTTTACTTGGGAATGCTTATGAACCATCCTGTTATAAACACAAAATTGTATCACATAGGACTCTACTTACTCCATTGCATGAAACAGTGATACTGTCTTGAAATTAGTAGTAATGTAGTATCAGTGAGTATTTTTGTACAAACAAGCAGCTCCACACATCTGTAATGGTAGCCAAATGATTCTGTCATTTTGAACTTTGACAGTGAACAGTTCAGAAAATTCTGGGATAAGAATGTTTATCAAAAATGACCTTGCATCCTCTCTTCTGTTTCCTGAAACAGAGCCTGTGTAGGTGGACATGCTAGGGCCATCACACAGTACTAACAGCACATGAAACAATCTGAGATTTTTTAATTTTGTTAAAATGTGATAGTTGCTGCCGGTACCACAGCTCACTAGGCTAATCCTCTGCCTGTGGCACTGGCACCCCGGGTTCTAGTCCTGGTTGGGGTGCCGGATTCTGTCCCCGTCGTTCCTCTTCCAGTCCAGCTCTCTGCTGTGGCCTGGGAAGGCAGTGGAGGATGGCCCAAGTGCTTGGGTCCTGCACCCACATGGGAGACCAGGAGGAGGCACTTGGCTCCTGGCTTTGGATCGGCACAGCGCCGGCCGTAGCAGCCATTTGGGGGGTGAACCAACAGAAGGAAGACCTCTCTCTGACTCTCTCTCTCTCTCACTGTCTAACTCTGCCTATCCAAAAAAAAATGTGATAGTTGCTTAAAAAAGATGAGGAAAAAGTACAGTGTTCAGTTCCACAATTGCTTTTCTTATGAAGCAGCAAATCTACTCTGTATTAAGAACTTTATATTCAATTATGAGCTAATAAACATATAAAATGTGGCAATTGCTCTGCAGAGCCTACTATGAAGCTTTCCAAGGCAAAGTGGTAAAGCTATTTCAATAATTTAACATCTTTATATACTTCTTGTGGGAAATATAGTGAGAAAAGTCAAGCCTCAGTATTGCCAGACTTTACACTTGGACTTAAACATTTGTTCTAATGGCAGAGCTATTTATGGTAGCTGTGGAATGAAAATGAAGCATTTTTCATGTTACACATGCAATAAATTATTATAAAATAAAAATTTATATTATAAAATGCAAAGTTCTTTCAAAAATTTAAAAGAGGTCTATTAAAATCTATCCTGTTTGGTAAGTGTTAATGTAAAATATTTTAATGCAGCAATTCTCTATAAAATGCAGGATTGAATAGTAATAGATTAGACATGAAATAAAATGTGTATTTTTATAAGTAAAGATTTATTTATTTGTTTGAATGTCAGAGTTACATGGAGAAGAAGAAACACAGAGAGAGAGAGAGAGAGAGAGATCTTTCATCCACTGATTCGCTCCCCAGATGTCCACAACATCCAGAGCTGACAGCTTTAAATGTTACACCACAACACCAACCACTAAAATATGTATTTTTTCTTTGTAATATTTTTGTATGTATGTATGTACATATTTGAGAGAGAGAGACAGAGAGAAACAGAGAGAGACAGAGAAAGAAAGATCTCCCATCTGCTGATTCATTTCCCAAATGCCTAATGTAACAAGAGCAAGACCAGGCTAAACTCAGAACTGGAAACTCAAACTGGGTATCTCACATTGGTGGCAGAGACCTAACTACATGGGCCATCATCTCATGCCTCCTAGTGTGCACATTAGCAGGAAGCTGGAATCAGGAACACAGTCAGGACTTATACCCAGATATTCTGATATGGGATTTGGGCAACACAAGCAACATCTTAACTGCTATCCAAACTACATATTATATATCCTCAATGAATTTATTAAGATTTTGGGTTTTATTCAAATTGTATTGAATTCTAAAGCAATCTAGAGGAGGTATCATATTTTTGCAGAAAACAATTTTTCCTTATCAAAATAAATATTTTATGAATAAATAAATGAGTGTTTAAAACTTTGAGTGTTAAAAATAAAATCACTGGGGTCAGCACTGTGTCGTAACAGGTTAAGCCGCCACCTGCAATGTTGGCATCCCATATGGGTGCCTGTTCAAGACCCGGCTGCTCCACTTTTGATCCAGCTCTCTGCTATGGCCTGGGAAAGCAGTAGAAGATGGTCCAAGGCCTTGAGCCCCTGCACCCATGTGGAAGACCTGGAAGAGGCTCCCGGCTCCTGGATTCAGATTGGCACAGCTCCAGCCGTTGCAGCCAACTGGGGAATGAACCAGTGGATGGATGACCTCTCTATCTCTCTCTGCCTCTCCTTCTCTCTCTGTGTAACTCTGCCTTTCAAATAAATAAATAAATCTTTTTAAAAAATAAAATAAAATCATAGCATTCTTCTATTTGTGGCTATGTCTCATAACTCTCCCCAGTCTTTCTCCAGAGGCTGTGGTAGAGCTGAAATCAAGAAGCCGAGACACTGGCAGGATGTAGGGAAGAGCTGAGTCCAGAAGCCAGAGTATAAAGTCTGAGAAGTTCCCAGAATCAAGGACTACTAACAGATGTCTGTGTTCAAATCTATAATAATTCTAGAATCTCTAGAAATGCTAGATACCTCAGTAGTGATCAGTCCTATTGTGTTGTACCTAGAGGATTTTGGTCAGTAACATAGACACCTTTAAAAGGGCAAGGGCAATGGCAAGTTAGAAATGTTTGTGGTAACCCATAAGCACAACTTCCAGTAACTGAACAATGCAGACCATGTTAAAAGAGACCTTAGAAGTATTGTACTTTGTTAATTTAACCTATAAATACACTGATGCTCACAGAGGGAGATCAAAAGAAAGCTAAGAGTATGTTCCCGTCTCTGGATTCTGCCCTCCACTCTTTCCATAATGACTATTACTCTTGCCCATTAATGTTGCAAGAAATGAAAAGCAGTTCCCACAAATCAGCAATTTTATTCCCTGTCTGTCTCTACAAAACCTGTTCAGGTTCCATGATGCATATTCTTCTCTCAGGCCTATAAGTGCACTATGGAGTCAACATTTTCACATGGCCAAAGGTATTAGTATCCTTATCTCTTCTGACATCATCTGCCATACCATGTGCTGTTTCCACATAAAGGGATGCTCAGCAGCTTAACGAACTGAGTAGAAAGTGCTACATAGAATTGTTGCGGTTGATTTCTCAACAATGTTGCAGTGGATTGTTTCTGAGAGGAGGAACGTGGTGGGGGCAAGAGGCGTGGAGTCACCACACAGACTCCGGGAGTCGGGTGAAAGCAGGCCTGAGGCGAGCAGCCGGCAGACTGGTTTATTTCAGTTGATACAACATCTTATATAGCCAAGACCAGCCAATCTGGTCAAGGGGTGGTCTATGCCCCATCCAATCACAGCCTGTTGCCAGGCAGTTTCAAATCCATCCAATCACAGCCTGTTGCCAGGCAGTTTCCAAACCCATCCAATCACAGCCTGTTGCCAGGCAGGCTCTGTTGCCAGGTGAGTTTCAAAGTCATTCCTGAGTAACTGACGCTCACTTGCCACCTTGGCATGGCCTTTTCATTCCACTACATAGAAGAGCAGACATCACCAAGCACTGGTAAAGCCACAAGCACACAGTATCCTTTCCAGGATTTGTAATTTTCCATCTGCCCTATAATCACATTTGTGGTGGTCCTGCGCCTAATCCAATCAATGTTCTATTATAGAAATTAAGCCACCCTAGAAAATAGGCCACTATAAAAGCTTTGAGGATATACAACTCCTACTTGATTGTATGACTACTTTCAGACATTTTACCAATAAGGCACACTCTGCTCCCAAAGGTGTTTCATAAAACCAGCAAGATGCACACCTAAAGGGAATAGATATGAAGACCAAGATTTTTTGCATATTTTAACTGTTTGCTCTAGCATGCTCTGTGATATTACTGCCAGTTTCAATAGAATATTTAGAAAATTTTCCAGATTAATACATTCAGAAGTTTATTGCAAATAAATGGAAATTAAACAAATGCAATTTCATCTGATGTCTGTGTTTCTCCTTCTCCCTCTATTCTCTGGATCCTCTTCCCCTTGAACCTAATAAACTTTCTAATATTAAAATAATTTCTGATTATACCCAATAAAGGCACCTTAAATGGATATATTTATCCTTCAATAGGTGGCTACGTTTAAGTTAAAATCAAATTAACTCGGGTTGCAAAAAAATACATATAGTTTGCCATGTGAAAAATCTTCCTTATGAAGAAGGGGAGGAAAAGTCACTGAAAACATATTTATTGAAATAATAGTTGAAAATTTTCCAAGACATGAAAGAGATATGGTCATCCAGGAATCTCAAAGGACCCCAAATAGACTTGATCAAAAAAACATTCTCTAAGGCATATTACATTCAAATTGTCAAACACTAAGGACAAGCAGAATCCTAAAAACAGTGGGGGAAAATCATCAAGTTACACATAAAAAAAAAACAAGGTAGACTAATAGCAGATTTTTCAGCAGAAACCCTAAATGCCAGAAAAGAATGAGAGGACATATTCAATGTCTTGGGGGGGGGGGGGACTACCAACAAACAATACTATATCCAGTGAAGCTATCCTTTAGAAGCAAAGGAGAAAACAAGCCACATCCCAATCAAACAAAACTGGAAAATTTCACCACCATCAAATTAACCCTAGAAGAAATCTTGAAGGAAGTTCTACACTGTAAGTAACCACCATGAAAACACATGACAGTTCAAAATTCACTAGCAGAACAGACACACAAAAGAGAAAGAGAAGGAAGTACAACCTGTCATGGCAGAAAACTACTGAAGCACATGTTATGGGGGGGGGGGGGAGCCACTGTAATCCAAAAGCTGTACTTTGGAAATTTATATTTATTAAATAAAAGTTTTAAAAATATATTTACTTTGAAAAAATTATTTAAAAACATTAGCTGTGTAATAGTATTATTTTGAAAAGTAGTAAGTTCTTTTGGAAGAACTTCTGGTTTAACTCACATGAAAATAGATAATTTCTACTTCTGTAAACTTAAACATATAATAAATACTTAATGATAAAAAAGATAAGTAATAAGAGAGGCAGAAAGAAACAATATATAAAACTATCAGTAAGTAATTAACAAAATGAAAGAGTTAGTGAAGGGTTAAAAGCTTAAAAGTAAAGCCATAAAACTGAAACTGCAAAAATCCAAGTGTAGCCATGGTGATAAGGAACTGAATTATCTCTGTTGAAACACGTGTCCCCACTTGCCTGTGATACTGTCCCCATCCGCTTGAGAGATGGCCTTGTAAAACTGCTTTGTGTAACTGTCTCACGGGATAACGCTTGCAGGAGTCCGGAAAGAGCTACAATAAGTTCCTGTAACTTAGTGATCTTTGTATGAACTCACCCCCTCCCGTTTGTTTGTTGCACTGTATAAAAACCCTAGCCTTCTTTCACTCGGGGCTGCTCTGTTCCTGAGTGTTCAGACAGCCCCAGCATGCTGGAGAAAATAAACCCTTTGCTATTGCATGAGAGTGTGTCTTGGAGTCGTCCCTTGGCGGTAGACGTTCTACGACCTTTACATTAGTTCTTATTTATGAATATCAACCTTGAATGTAAATGGGTTAAATTCCCTAGTCAAAAGATACAGGTTGGCTGAAAAGACCGAAAAAAAAAAAAAAAAGGCACAAACTAGATGCTGCCTACAAGAAACTAATTAACAGATAAAAATCACATTAAGCAAAAGCAAAGGATTGGAAAAAAATACACCATGCTAATGGAAACCAAGAATGAGCAAGAGCAGCTATATTCATATCAATAAAAGAGACTTTAAGTAAAAAATTAAAAAGACAAAGAAGCAAATTATATATTGAAAAGAGGGGCCGGTGCCGCAGCTCACTAGGCTAATCCTCCGCCTTGCGGCGCCGGCACACCGGGTTCTAGTCTCGGTTGGGGCACCGGATTCTGTCCCGGTTGCCCCTCTTGCAGGCCAGATCTCTGCTGTGGCCAGGGAGTGCAGTGGAGGATGGCCCAAGTGCTTGGGCCCTGCACCCCATGGGAGACCAGGATAAGCCCCTGGCTCCTGCCATCGGATCAGCGCGGTGCGCCGGCCGCAGCGCGCCAACCGCGGCGGCCATTGGAGGGTGAACCAACGGCAAAAGGAAGACCTTTCTGTCTGTCTCTCTCACTGTCCACTCTGCCTGTCAAAAAAAAAAAAAAAGAAAGAAAGAAAAGAGGATTAATTCAGAAAAAATATGTAATAGTTATAAATATATGTGAACCCTATAAAAGACCAACCAAATAAACAAAGCAAAGATTACTAGGCCTAAAAGGAGAGAGATTCCAATAAGATAATAGTGGGGAACTTCAACACCCCACTGTCATCAATGGACAGATCATTCAGACAAAAAATCAACAAGGGTACATCAGAGTTGAACCATACTAAAAGCAAATGGACCTAACATATTTTTATAGAACATTTCATCCAACAGCTACAGAATATGCAGAACTTTTCATCAAACATAAGCACATGGAACATTTTTCAGAAGAGACTATATATTAGACCACAAATCAAATAATCAGAAACTTTAAAAACTGAAAATCATACCATGTATCTTTTGAGGCCACAGTGGAATAAAACTAGAAATCAATAAGAATAATAATAAAAAGATTATAAATACCTGGAAATTTAACAAAATGCTCCTGAACGCCCAATGGATCATTGCAGAAATTAAAAGGGAAATTAAGGGGCTGACATTATGGCATAGTAGGTAAAACCATCACCTGCTGTAACAGCATCCTATATGGGCAGCCGGCTTGTGTCCTGGCTGCTCTGTTTCTGACCCAGGTCTCTGCTAATGGCCTACAGAAAGCAGCATAAGATGGCCCAAGTGCTTGGGCCCTGCCACCTACATAGGAGACCTAGATGAAGCTTCTGGCATCGGTCTGGCCAAGTCCTGGCCATTGCAGCTATCTGGGGAGAGTGGAAGATATTCTCTCCATCCCTCCCTCCCTGTCTGTCTCTGTCTCTCTCTCTCTCTGACTCCGACAAATGAGAATGAAAATATAACATATCAAAATCTGTGGAATATTGTAAAACAGTATTAGGAAGGAAGTAATAACAATAACATTTAATGGTGCACCTCAAGAACTAAGAAACCAACAACAAACCAAACCCAAAATTAGCAAGAGGCAAGGAATAATAAGGATCAAAGCAGAAATAAATGAATTTGAAACTTAAAAAAAAAAAAGCAAAGATCACCAAAATGAAAACCTGGATTTTGGAAAAGTTAATAATAAAATAGACAAAGCTTTAGCCAACATGACAAGGAAAAAGAAAAAAAAAAAAACTCAAGTGAATGCAATTGAAAATGAAAAAGGAGACATTAAAGCTGATACCACAGAAATATGATGGATCATAAGAAACTACTATGAACAACTATATGGTAACAAATTGAGAAACCTTGAAGAAATGGCTAAATTCCTAATTGTATACATCCTACTAAGAATAAAGCAAGAAGAAATAGAAACTCTAAAATATCAATAACAAATAACAAGATTGAACTACTAACTAAAATTCTCCTATTAAAGAAAATCCTAGGGACTGGCACTGTGACATAGCAGGTAGAAGCCACTGCCTGCAGTGCCAGCATCCCATGGGCCTGGGTTCAAGTCCCAGTTGCTCCACTTCTGATCCAAGTCCCTGCTAATGCACCTGAGGAAGCAGTGAAAGATGGCCCAAGTGCTTGGGGCCCTGCACCCCCAGGGGAGATCTGTAAGAAGCTCCTGGCTTCGGGTCAGTCCAGCTCTGGCTTTTGTGACCATTTTGGTAGTCATTCTCTCTTTCTCTGCCTCTGCCTCTCTGTAACTAGGCCTCCTCTGCCTGTCAAATAAATAAACAAAAGTTTTTAAAAATAGAGAAAGAGGGAGAGGGAGAGAGAGAAAGAGAAAGAGAGGGAATCCCAGCACCTGATGGCTTTACAATTGAATTCAATAAAACTGTTAAAGAGAGACTGTCATGGTGGCATAGCAGGTTTAAAAACTGCCTGCAACACCAGAATCCCATATAGGTGCCAGTTCCAGTCCCAGATGCCCTTCTTCCAATCTAGCTCCCTGCTAATGTGCCTGGGAAAGCACTAGAGGTGGACCAAATGCTTAGGCCCCTGTGACCCATGTGGGAAACCAAGATGAAACTCGTGGCTCCTGGCTTTGCACTAGCCCATCCCTGACATTACAGACATTTGAGAAGTGAACCAGCAGATGGAAGACCTCTTTCCCCTTCTCTGTTTCTCCATCTCTCTCTCTGTATCTCTGCTGTTCAAATAAATAAAAATAAATCTTTTTCAAAAACTGTTAAACAGGAAGAAACTCCAATATTTCATGAACTATTCCAAAATATTGAAAAGGATGTAATTCTGCTAATGTCTTTACATGAGGCCAGCATTTCTATGATAGCAAAACCAAAAAAGGCATAACACAAATGAAATTACAGACCAATATCCTAGATGAACACAGATACAAACATTCTTTTTTTTTTTTAAAGCATCCTGGATCTTTCTCTTTTTTATTATTTTTCTTTTTATTTTTTTTTTGACAGGTAGAGTGGACAGTGAGGGAGAGAGAGACAGAGAGAAAGGTCTTCCTTTTGCTGTTGGTTCACCCTCCAATGGCCACCACGGGTGGCGCGCTGCGGCCGGCGCACCACGCTGATCTGATGGCAGGAGCCAGGTGCTTCTTCTGGTCTCCCATGGGGTGCAGGGCCCAAGCACTTGGGCCATCCTCCACTGCACTCCCAGGCCACAGCAGAGAGCTGGCCTGGAAGAGGGGCAACCGGGACAGAATCTGGCGCCCTGACCGGGACTAGAACCTGGTGTGCCGGCACCGCAAGGTAGAGGATTAGCCTAGTGAGTCACGGCGCCGGCCCAGATACAAACATTCTTAACAAAATATCAGCAAATCAAATCCAACATTACATCAAAAAGATCATACATCAGGATCAAGTGGTATTTGTCCCTATTATACAATGATAGTTCAACAATCACAAATCAATAAATATACCAAATCACATAAATAGAGTGAAGATAAACAGATGAAGCCAATAATGTATTAACAGTACCAACTGAGAGAAAGTATGGTTAACTGAGGTTACTAAAAACAAAAAGCCATTCAAATCAATTGGCAATCTACAAAAAGAGTTAAAGATTTTAAAAGCTATTATTAAAATGGCTATATTGGTCTATTATGCTATGTTATATGTGGGTACATATTGTATGTCCACATGGGGAAACTTTATTAAGAGTTTTACTTTAAATGGCTTACAGATAAGATTGTCCATAAATTTAAGCTGCTAAAATCAATCAAAGATACATTTTAATTTGTGTGACCTGAGTCTGCGTATCATATGTTTTAAACTTGTTGGTAGAAAGAAACTAAAAACATTTTATATGGTTGTGCTTAAGTTTACTGGTTAAACAAACTACACCATGTTAGATATTTAAGAGGTGTTTTCAAATACATGATTCTTAAAATTTATAGAAGGCATTGGACCTTCTGGTAAATGTTTTCTTAAGTTGTTATCTAATGGTTGAAACGGTTTGCTAAGTATTCATGTGATATTGCTATTGTCAGCAAGCGATCTAGGACTTGCTCCCTCATTTCTCTATTCTAAGCCCAACTTGTTCTTTCATTTCTCTATTCTCTTCAAGGTAGGAAACTAATTCTATTATGAAGGAATCTGTAGGACGCATAATTCAATCTTTAGATCTTATAAAAGAGATGGCTAACATTTTTCTGTAATAGCATAGCCAAAATAAGAACTTAAATAATAATCTCATAGCTAGATTCACTTCGCCATCAGCCAAGTATACAGTAAGTAGAAAAAACCTCCCTTTCAGACCAAAGGGAAAGAAAGTTTTAAAGTGAGCATATAATTTTCCTCATGGGCATTGTCTACCTTAGAAAAACTACTACAGAACATGCCTGTGACTATAGACTTGTAGTTCAGGCCACCGAAGATTAGAGATGGGACTTGGGCACTCCCTTGACTTGCATCCTCTGGTCTGCTTTAACACAAACCAGGAGGAAAAGAAAGCTAGGCATCAGAAGCAATGGGTGGCAGGCCTATTGATGGCTGATCTGTACAGTGATCTGCCCTCAAGGAGACCCAACAGGCCAGTCCACTGCAGTGGCTTTCAATGTAGTAAGCCTGGGCTTCAGCAGAAGTCAGCTTGTGAAGAGCCCAGCAGCTCTGCCAAGAGTTGGATCACTGGAAATGGACCTGCCCTGGAGTCGAAGGATGCCCAGGTCAGAGCCACAGATCTTATTGGCTCTAAGCTGAAAAGCCCTTCACTCAGCCCAACTTCCAAAGTGACCACTGCAGCTGAGGGGATGGTCAAGTAGGGTCAGCAACATTGCAGGCAGAACTGTAAATTTCTTGTTAGAGATGCCCCCTGCCTTTACCAGGCCAGCTCTCCTCCCAGGCCAGCCAAGTAATGAAAGTCAACAGAGTGCCTTCCCCTAGGAGGTTCACACCTCCCTTAGGATATACCCCATGTGAAGAGATAGATAGGGCTGGGCCTCTGAATTTACAAGGCCTAAAGCCCACCAGATTATTATCAAGCCCCTTCTATCAGGTTCTATTTGCCTCTCAATCAGAAAACTTAATTGTAGCTTAGACAGCACCTTTCTTAGCTCCTCTAATAATGACTCTGTCCTTTGTTCTAGACCCTGTCTAGCACACTTGAGCCTCATTCCTTTGTAATCATAACCTCTACTCTACCACCAATGGTAGAGTACTACTCCCAACCTGTGTGTACTGATGGTCCTCTTCCCCACTTAATGCTGTATAATTGTTCAGAACTGGTTAATGCCACTCTTAGGATCATTGGTTACTATCCTCACTCTGTCTTTTATGACCTTGTCTAAATATGATCAGATTCGGCAAACTTGAAAGGCTTCCATAGCCTTGGCAACTCATGACGACAGCCTAGGGTGGTTACTGGCGCCATAAACTAGAGTGTCAATTTGTTGGGTCAACAACAGGAGCCACTGTGCACTTGCTCCTCATGTGGGATCTCTGTCCTTAATGTGCTGTACATTGTGATTTAATGCTATAACTAGTCCTCAAACAGTATGTTTCACTTTGTGTTTCTATGTGGGTGCAAACTGTTGAAATCTTTATACTAAATTGATCTTCTGTATGTAAAGAGAATTAAAAATGAATCTTGATGTGAGTGGAAGGGGAGAGGGAGCAGGAGAGGGGAGGGTTGCGGGTTTGAGGTAAGTTATGGGAGGGGGAAGCCATTGTAATCCATAAGGTGTACACTGGAAATTTATATTCATTAAATAAAAGTTTAAAAAAATTAAAAAATTTAAAAAAATAAATGCAGAAAAAGCATTTGTAAGATTCAACAACCCTCATGATAAGAATTTCCTACAGATAATATTTAAAGAAACCTGTGACTGTGCAATAAGGTGTTTCATAGAGATAGGGTGTGGTTGGATCTTTGGTCAGTTGCTGTATCTAGCTTTAGATAGTCCGGATTCAGCATTCACGCTGGGGAGCTTGGTGATCTCTTGTACAATTCAGGTGCCTAAATGGGTGAGGGGCTTGGTACTGTGATCATGTCAGCTAAAGCTATCATACTTTTCTCCTGCCAACAATATAGGAGATCTGCATGCCCAACTTGAGTGTCACCTTGGACTCTTCTCACCCTGGAGCACTGACCAGAACTCCCTGGACCTACCCAGGATATACCTCTTGATATCCATTGAAGGTGGAGACATTTCACTAAGGCACAGAGGCATATTTCAAAGCGAAAAGCCAACAAGGAGAAAAACAAGTGTTTACACAAATGCTTAATAATAATTGTAGACTTATCCAAGATGGCTCAATAGGGAAAACTTGTGCTGATTTTGACCATGGGGAGATAACAGAAGAAAAATGGAGGAACTGTACTCCCAGGTGAGATTGGGGAGAAATTCACAGTAGAAATTCTACAGAAAGAACCCAGCTACAACAAAGTAATCTTTACCAAACAGGGTAAAATCAATTGGATAAAGGACAGTCTATTCTTCAACAAATGACATTGGGGAAATTGGATCTATGCATGTAGAAGTATGAAACAAGACCCCTACCTTACACTTCATACAAAGACTTAGATGAAGGATCTAAATCTATGACCCAATAACATTAAATTACTAGAGAAAAACATCTGTGAGGCTCTGCAAGACATTTGCATGGGCAAGCAGTTCTTGGAAAAGACCCTAGAACACAAGCAATCAAAGCCAAAGTTGACAAACAGGATTACATAAAGCTAAGAAGCTTCTTCATTACAAAGGAAACACTCAACAAAGTGAAGAGACAACTGACAGAATGGGAGAAAATATTTGCAAACTATGCAATTGTTAAAGGATTAATAAACAGGATCTATAAAAGTTCAAGAAAGCCAACAATAACAAAACAAATAATCCAGTTAAGAAATGAGTAAAGGACATGAACAGGAATTTTCCAAAGGATGAAATTCAAATGGCCAACAGACACATGAAAAGATGCCCAGGATCACTAGCCCTCAAAGAAATGCAAATCAAAACCACAATGATGTTTCACTTCACCCCAGTCAGAATGTCTCTCATCCAAAAATCATAAAATAATTGCTGGCAAGTATGTAAGGGAAAAAAGGTATTCTAATACACTGTTGGTAGGAATGTTATGTAGCCATCATGGGAGACAGTATGTGGAGTCCTCAGAAATCTATAAAAAGATTAACATATGGCCCAGCCATCCCACTCCTGAGAATTTATCCAAATGAAATTAAATTAGCATATGAAAGAGTTATTTGTACCATTCTATTCATTGAAGCTCAATTCACAATAGCTAAGATACAGAATCAATCCAAATGTTCAGCAACCAATGACTAGATAAAGGAAAAGTGCTACAAATATACTATGGAATACTACTCAGCCATAAAAAATAATGAAATATTTTGCAACACAATGGATGCAACTGGAAAGCATTACACTTAGTGAAACAAGCCAATCTCAAAAAGACAAAATAAAATGTTTTTTTCTGATATGTAGTAATTAATATAGAATACAAAAAATGTATAGGAATGAAATGGGCATCTTGAGATTATTTTTAGCCCTTGTCTATATGCCTGTGGAACTCTGGTCTTTCTTTTTCCTTGTTAAATATTATGGTTAGTGGTGCATTAAGCCTGTGACTCTAGAGTGTACTGAAATGTTTGCAACATTAAGAGGGGGTCAGCTCTGTGGCGCAAAAGATTAAAGCCCTGACATGTAGCACTAGCATCCCATATGGGTGCCAGTTCAAGTCCTGGCTGCTCCACTTCCAATCCAGTTCCCTGCTAATGTACCTGGGAAAGCAGCAGAGGATGCCCAAATCCCTGGGCCCCTGCACCTATGTGGGTGACATGTAGGAAACTCCTGGCTCCTGGCTTTGGATCAGCTCAGCTGCGGCCATTTTGGCCATTCGGGGAGTGAACCTGTAGGTGGAGGACCTCCCTCTCTCTCCCTGTGTCTCTACCTCTCTCTGTAACTCTGTCCTTCATATAAATAAAATAAATCTTTTTTAAAAATTAAAGAAGAAAAAGAAAGGGAGGAAAGAGGGGGATGGGGATTGATGGAGGGAAGGAGGGAAGTATGATTATCAGAATTGTACCTATAAAATACATGAAATATATTCTCTTTATATTAACAAAAATTTTAAAAAGCAACATACCTCAAAGCTATGATAGTTTTATGTGATATACCCTCAGCCGATATAGTTCCTGACTGGGAAACAGCTGAAAGCATTTCCCTTCAGATCTGGGATAAGGAAAGGATGTCAGTTTTCACTGTTCTTATTCCACCTATTAGAAGTATTAGCAAGAGAAACTAGGGAAGATAAATAAATTAGATTGAAATTGGAAAGGAGGAATTCAAAGTATCTGTGTTTTCAGATGACAGGATTTTATATATGTAAAAACCTAAACACTACACCAGAAAGCTGTTGTAAATGATAAACCAATTATGTATAGTGGCAGTATACAAAATCAACACACAAAAAATAGTAGCACTATTATGCATGATCTTTTTTTTTTATTTTTTTGACAGGCAGAGTGGATGGTGAGAGAGAGAGACAGAGAGAAAGGTCTTCCTTTGCCATTGGTTCACCCTCCAATGGCCATCGTGGCCAGCACGCTGCAGCCGGCGCACCCCGCTGATCCGAAGCCAGGAGCCAGGTGCTTCTCCTGGCCTCCCATGGGGTGTATGGCCCAAGCACTTGGGCCATCCTCCACTGCACTCCCTGACCACAGCAGAGAGCTGGCCTGGAAGAGGGGCAACCGGGACAGAATCCGGCGCCCCAACCGGGACTAGAACCTGGTGTGCCAGCGCCGCAAGGCAGAGGATTAGCCTATTGAGCCACGGCGCCAGCCCTGCATGATCTTATTAAAAGAGAAATCAAGAAAGCAATCATTCATAATGGCTAAATATATATATATATATATATATATATATATATATATATATTAAGGAGGGGCCGGTGCTGTAGTGCAGTTGGTTAATCCTCCACCTGTGGTGCCAGCATCCCACATGGGCACCAATTCTAGTGCCAGCTGCTCCTCTTCCAATCCAGCTCTCTGCTTGGGCCCCTGCACTCATGTGTAAGACCTGGAGGAAGCTCCTGGCTCCTGACTTCAGATTGGCTCAGCTCCGGCTGTTGTGGCCATTTGAGGAATGAACCAGTGGAACGGAAGACCTTTCTCTCTGTCTCGCCCTCTCACTGTCTTTAATTCTCTCTCTCAAATAAATAAAATATTTTTATAAGTATTTAGGAATAAATTTAAACAGACAAGTGAAAGATCTCTACAATG
Source organism: Lepus europaeus (assembly GCF_033115175.1). NCBI lineage: Eukaryota > Metazoa > Chordata > Mammalia > Lagomorpha > Leporidae > Lepus > Lepus europaeus. The sequence continues at coordinate 55,824,357 of NC_084828.1, forward strand.
AAATCATAAACCACTGATGATAGAAATGATCAAAGATACAAAAGTTAGAAAGACACTCCTAGATCATAAATTGGAAAAATTAATATTGTTAAAATATCCTTACAACCTAAAGCAATCTAAAGGAACAACTGTTTTTGGCCCTTGTTTATACTCCTGTATACTTTTTCCTTTTTAAATATTATGGTAAGTGGTGCATTAATCCTGTCATTATGATGAAATTGAAATCATCTATTTGCAAAATTTGATGGAAAAAAAAGAAGGGAAGAGGGATTGAGAAAGGGAAAGGGGGAGAGAGGGAAGTATGGTTATCATCCTAGAATACTTATATGTAGTAGTTAATACAGAATACAATACAATGTATTAAATATATGACATTTATTCTCTTTATATTAATAAAAAATTTTTGAAGACTCAATGCAATCCCTATCAAAATACCAATGACATTTTTCACAGAATTAGAAAAAAATCTACAAAATTTATATGGAACCACAAAAGATCCAGCATTGCCAAAATGATTCTGAGAAAATAAAAAATAAAACTGAGTCATCACAATATCTGATTTCAAAGCACAGTACAAAGTGTAGCAATTGAAACATCACAGTATTGACATGAAAACTGATGTATAGGTCAATGGAGCAGAATACAGAGCACTTAAATTAATCTATATAAATTCATGCAGCTGATTCTTGACAAAAGTTTACACTGGGGAAAGGATGGTGTTTTCAATAAATGGTTTGATTCTTTCCCTCTCTCACTGGGTGTGTGTGTGTGTGTGAGTGTGAGTGTAACTCAGCCTTTCAAATAAACAAAAAAGTCTTTAAATAAAAACAATAAATAAAAATAAATGGTGCTAGCAAACCTGGATATACATATGTATAAAAATGAAATTAGATCCCAATCTCCCACCAAATACAAAACCAACTGAGGATGGATCAAAGACCTGAATTGATGACATTGCTAGAAGATAATTAAGGGAACACTTCAAGACATTGGGGTAGGTAATACCTTGTTTAATAAGACCCCAAAAACTAGATAGATGGGATTATAACAAACTCAGAAGATTTGCACAGCAAGGAAAACAATCAACGTAGTAAAGTGACATCAAACAGAATGAGAGAAAAAAATTGAAATCTACTCATCTGACAAATGATTAATATTCAGAATATATCAGCAACCAAAAAAAAAAACTCAACAGGAAAAACAAATCAATACAGTTAAGACAGTCAAAGAACCTCGACAGACATTTCCCCAAAGAAATACAAATGGCCAACAGATACATGAAAAAATGCTCAATAACTCTGTCAGGGAGATACAAACTAAAACCATAGTGAGATAACACCTCACACCTGTTAAAATGACTATTATCAAAAAACAGAAATTAAAAAATGCTGGTAAGAATGTGGAGAAGGAGCAACTCTAATATAATGTTGGTGGGAATATAAATTATTACAACTACTATGGAAAAGAGTATGACAATTCCTTAAAAATCTAGAAATAAAATCACCATATGATCCAGCAATCCCATTACTGGGTATAAGGCCAAATGACATAAAATCAGTGTATTAATGACGTACCTCTCCCACTAGTCTATTGAAGTACTGTTCTAAATAGCCAGGATATGGGGCCAACCATTGTGGCACAGTGAGTGAGTTGAGCCACTGCTTGAGATGCCTGCATCACTTATCAGAGTGCATGGTTCACATTCAGGCTCCTCTATGTTTTTCATTCAGATTCCTGCAAGTGCACCTGGGAGGCAGCCTTAGACAGCCAAATATTTGGGTTCTGTCACCCATGTGAGATGTTCAGATGCAGATCCTGACTTCTTACTCCAGCCCGACAGAGCCCCAAGCTGTTGCAACAATTTGGGAAGTAAACCAACACATGGAAAGTCTCTGTGAGCCTATCTCTCTCTATATATATATAACTCTGGCTTTCAAATAAATAAATGAATAATGAAGCTTTAAAAGAAAAACAGGTAAAAAAAATTTAATTTTAAATAACCAGGTTATGGATTGACCCAAGGTATTTATCATCAGTTCATAGAGAAAATAATGGAAAATTTAGAATACCCTTTGAAATGATCTTCCAATTAATATACTGCTATAAATTGAAATAAAATCTATTTAATAAATATTTATTAATTTAAGGTTCATTTTAGGGTATTCTTTTACTTAATGGAATTGTAACAGGATAAAAAGCACATTGTGTGTGTGTGTGTGTGTACATTTTCTTTATCCTCTACCCACTAATAGATATGTAGGTTGATTCCATATACTTATTATAAATAGTGCTGCAATAGATGTAGCAGAGCAGGTATCTCCTTCATATGTTGACTTCATTTTCTTTGGCCATATTCCCAGAAGTGGAAGAGTTGGGTCGTATGGCAAATTTATTTTTAATTTTTTGAGGAATCTCCATCCATTTTCCATAATTGCTATAATAATTTGCATTCTGACCAGCAGTGTATTAGAGCTTCCTTTTCTCTACAACCTCACCAGTATTTGTTACTTTTTGTCTATTTACAGTAACTATTCTAAGCAATGAGATGAGATGTGATTGTGGTTTTTATTTGTATTTCCCTGGTGGCTAGTAATACTGAGAATTTTGTCATGTGGTTTTTGGCCAGTTATATTTCTTCTTTTGAAAAATGTCTATTCAGATCACTTGCCTATTTCTTTTTTTTTAAGATTTTATTTATTTGAGAGATAGAATTATAGTTTGAGGGAGAGACACAGAGAAAGGTCTTCCATCCATTGGTTCACTCCCCAAATGGCCACAATGGCTGGAGCTGTGCTGATCCAAAGCCAGGAACCAGGTGCTTCTTCCCAGTCTCCCACGCCGGTGCAGGGGCCCAAGGACTTGCGCCATCTTTAACTGCTTTCCCAGGCCATAGTAGAGAGCTGGATTGGAAGAGGAGCAGCCAGGACTGGAACCAGCACCCATATGGGATGCTGGTGCTGAAAGCGGAGGATTAACCTACTGTGCCACGGCGCCGGCCCCTCCCTTGCCTATTTCTTAACTGGATTATTTTCTTGTTGAATTTTTTAATTCATTGTGTTATCTGGATATTAATCCTTTATTAGATGCATAATTTGAAAATATTCTTTCACATTTTGTCTATCTCTTTACTGCATTGATTATTTCCTTTGCTGTGCAGAAACCTCTTGGTTTGAGTAAATCCTATTTGTCCATTTTATTGACTGTCTTTTTAGGACTCTTGTTCTAAAATATCATTGCCTATACCAATGCCTGAGAGTATTTTCCCTAAATTTTCCTCTAGTAGTTTAATAGTTTCAGGTATTGCATTTGTATATTCAACTCATTCTGAGTTGATTTTTGTATAGCATAATAGTTAAGAGTCTTGTCTGAAACTTCTGCATGGGGAAGTCCAGCTTTTTGAGAGTTATTTATTGAAGATACTGTCTTTTCTCCATGGAGTTTGTCAAAAATATATTGGTTTAGATGCATGGATTTACTTGTTGGATTTCCACTTTTTAAAAAAGATTTATTGATTGATTTGAAAGGTGGAGCTACAGAGAGAGAAGTGGTAGGGGTAGAGAGAGAGAGGGAGAGAGAAAGAGAGAGATCTTCCAACTACTGGTTCACTTCTCAAATGACCGAAAAGGCTGGAGCTCAGCCATTCTAAAGCCAGGAGCCTGGAGGTTCTTCTCAGTCTCCCACATGGTACAGGAGCCCAACAGCTCAGGCCATACTCTGCTGCTTTCTTAGGTGCATTAGCAGGGAGCTGTATCAGAGGTGGAGCATCCAGGACTCTAACTGAGATCCATATTAGATGCCAGAATCACAGGTAGTGTCTTTATTCCCTAAGCCACAACATTATACCCCTACTTCTTGGATTTCTATTGCATTGATCTATGTACCTATCTATGTATCTATTTTTATGCAAGTACCATTGTGGCCAACTGGGGAGTGAACCATCAGATGGGAGACCTCTCTCTCTCTCTCTCTCTCTCTCTCTCTGCCTCTCCTCTGTCTGTAACTCTGACTTCCAAATAAATAAATAAATCTTTAAAAAAAAGAAAAAGAAAAATTTAAAAGTCAGTAGAGTATTTAAACATCAATAATGAACCCATTGAAAAATAAATCATAAAAGCAGTCTCATTCACAAAATCTTAAAATATACAATATCTGGAGAAAATGTAACCAAGGATGTGAAAAATTTTGACCATGAAAGTTTTCTGTAAAACATTGAAGAAATAAATTTAAGAATATACACAAGAAGTGGAAAGATCTCGAATGTTCATAGATTGGAAAAATTAATATTGTTAAAACATTCACACTGCACAAAGCAACTTACAGATTCAATGCAATTCCCATCTAAATATGAATGAGATTCTTCACAGAAGTAGAAAAAAGTTCTAAAATTCATATGGAAGCACAAAATATTCCAAAAGTCAAAGCAATATTGAGCAAAAAGATGAAAGCTACAGGCTTCAAAATAACTAATTACAAGACATATTATAGCACTGTAGTCACCAAAACGGCATGGTAGTAGCATATAAGCAGACACACAGGTCAACGAAACACAATGGAGATCTCAGAAATAAACCTACTATTCTAAAGCCAACTGATTTTCAACAAAAGCATTAACAACATACATTGAAGAAAAGATGGTCTTGTCAATAAATATTTATGAGTAAACTGGATATCCATAGGCAGATCATTGAAGCTATAACCCTTCCTGTCATCCTACATAAAATATCAACTCGAAATGGTTAAAGGACCTACATGTAAGACTTGAAACTATGAAAAGAAGAAAACTTAAGAGAAACTCTTCAAAATATCATTATAGGCAATTACATTTTGGATACGATCCCAAAATCACAGAGAACAAAAAGAAAAATAGACAAATGGGATTATATCAAACTAAGCTGCTGCACAGCAAATGGAACAATTAACAGCATGAAAAGTCAACAAACAGAATGAGAGAAAATATTTACAAACTGTTCTTCTGACAAAGAATTAACACCCAGAATATAAAAATAATGCAAAAAAGAAATTCAATAACAAATGAAATCCAATTAAAAATGAGAAATTATATAATAGTCCCTCTCCAAAAGAAGAAATTCAAATGGTCAACAATGTATGAAAAAAGGCTCAACATGGCCATCAGAGAAATGCAAATGGAGACCACAATGAGATAATCATCTCACTCCAGTGAGAATGGCTATAACCAAAAAAAATTAAAAATGACAAATTCTAGCAAGAATATGAAGAAAAGAGACTTCCTATGCCCTGCTGGTGAGAATGCAAATTGATAGTCACTTAAGGAGAACAGTGTAGACATTGCTAAAAAAAAATTAAAAATAAAATAAAAATAAATAAATCTTCCATATAACCTAGCTATCCCACTCTGATTATATACCTGAAGGAAATGAAATCAGTATGTCTAAGAGATACTGTACTCCCATGTTTATTGCTTCATTATTCGCAAAAGCCATGATATGAAATCAACCTAGGTTTCCACTATAAGCAAAAAGGATAAAGTAAATTCACTGCATAGAGACAACAAAATATTATTCAGTCATAAAAATAATGATGTTCTATCATTTGCAAAAAATATATTCAACTGGAGAATAGACATAATCTTAAGTGAGAAAAGCAGACTCAGACAAATGTTACATGTTCTCTCTCACATCTGGAAGCTTAAAAAAGAGTCCATATGAAAGTAGAATAGTGAATATATGAGGTTGGAAAGAGTGGAGTGGAAGGCTGGATACAGGGACGTTGGATAACAGGCACCAAAACACAGAGAAGGAATAAGTGCTAGTGTTCTAAAATGCAGTGGAGTGGTTATAGTTCACAATAACCTATAATATACTTCATGACAAATAGAAGAGAGAAACTTGAGGTCCTCAAACATAAAGTAATGACAAGGAGGGGAATATGTTAATTACTCAGACATGATCAGAATACATTATATACTTTTATTGAAATATTACACTATGCTCAATAAATATATACAATTAACTTCTAATCAAGATTTTTCTTAAAAATGTTTACTAAACTGATCTTCTGTATATAAAGAGAATTGAAAATGAATCTTGATGTGAATGGAAGGGGAGAGGGAGCGGGAAAGGGGAGGGTTGTGGGTGGGAGGGAAGTTATGGGAGGGGGGATGCCATTGTAACCCATAAGCTGTACTTTGGAAATTTGTATTCATAAAATAATAGTTTAATAAATAAAAAAAATCAATAGCAAATAAAAAAAAAGTTTAAGGGATAGAAATACTAACTAATCATATTTAATCATCAAACATTGAACATATGTATCAAATTATCACACTGTACCCATAAATATATATATAATAAAAGTAATATAAATAAATCTTCCATATTTTATCAATATATGAAGAACAAAAACAGAGATGAATTGACTTTTTTTACAGCCCAATTACAATGGGACATAAAGGTTAAGAATAGAAAGTAGATCTGAGAGAAGCACATGTACTTGGAACCATTTTGTTTGTTTTCTTTGTTGTGTTTGATTATTGTCTGAGCTAACACCCAAGATCAGATTCACATATATCAAGATCTTACCCAGCAGCAAGCTTCCATAATGATATAAAACGTTCGGGTAATCCAGAGGTTTAGACAAAGCAGAGAGATCTTGGGGCTGCCCCCAAGATGGGAAGGCAGCCCCCAAGTTCTTTCTGTTCATAATAAACATGCAGTCTCCAGAGTGATGGATGCAGGCTCCAGTAGAGGTTTGATGATGTTATCCCATCCAAGAAGGGAACATTTCATTTATGAAACATCTCTAGGTTATACTCCAATTTTCATGTCATTTTTAAAGCACATCCTTCTAGAAGTCCATAGAAAATACTCTGCTGCCAGCATGTCTTATTAGTATATTTACTTGAAGGTCCAGCATTATGGTCCAGCATTAAGGCACCTGCCTTATTCCTCCCACCCCACTTGAAGAATCCTCCAACAAACAGGAGAAAACTAGGTCACAGTCCAACAGTAGTAACTCCTTCCTCTGGGTCAAATATTTGTGTTACCCAAAAATTCACATGTGGAAGCCCTAATACCCAAAATAATGAGGTTTGGAGGTAGGAACCTTGGAAAGTTAATTAGGTTTAAATGAAGTCATGTGGTTGGGTCCCCATTATGGGGTTAGTATGCTTATGAGAAGAGGAAGAGAAACCCCAGCCTTGTGAGAACACAACCAACAAGGCATCCATCTGCAATCTAGGAAGAAGCCATTGGCAAGAACTGAATCTGCTGGTGATGATAGCCTTGTCAGTCTCTGGAATCATGAGAAATAACATGTCATTGAAGTCACCAATCTGGTATTTTGTTATAGAAACCTAAGCTCCCTAAGACACTCTTCATTGACCCATCATTCTGACTGTATAAGAAACCCAGTATGTATGCACTTATCTTTAGAAGTAATCATTTATTGTGTAAAACTGGTATGATATTTCCATGGGCGGTTTTTACTCTTAAAGGTTGATATCTTGACTTCAATACTAGAAATACTCCCCAAACACCTGCATCATAATTGCCTTTGGTGAAAATGAGGCGCAAAAGGTAAAGCCCCCTTTAAATCAATTCTCATTCTTCATTGAGCTCACTGAGGGCTCAGCCCCAACCACTCACATGCATGGAATTATAAGCAATGAAAATCTAAAGTAAAAAGAAAATTACTTTCATAACAGCCCCATTCAGACCAAAAGGAAATTAAAGGGACCAGTGCATCGCTGCCACAGAAGTTTTCTCCAGGTTCTACCTACGTTACTCCATCTTTTATGTCCTCTGTTGTCAGAGGAGAGAGTTGGCATAATGTGATAATGACAGAGCTGTCACTATCTAATCCCTCCCACTGTGGTCTACAAGATCCAGACCTTCCTTTGTACCCCATGTCAACATTGCCTTTGACAAGAACATAAATTTCTCTTTGCCCCAAATCCTTGATTTGCGTCATCAATTGCATCCCAGGCCCAGCTATCAAGACCTGTAGAGTCCCAGCTGTGAGGTCAAAGCTTCAGGTCCCTCACGGATCCAGGAAGAAATGCTAGGTCCAACCTCCAAAGCCCCAGGACTGGTAGCAGCAATAGAAGCTATCCCACACTAACCCTCATGAAGAATACCTGGCCCTTTCACCCTACTCACTCATGCAACAGGATTCCCTGCCCTCTGCTTCCCACCTAAGTGACTTCTTTGCTAACATGGATACACCTAGGCCCTAGTGTCTTCAAACTCTTCTCCAAGCTCCTTGATGGTAATGGTAAGTCTGGATTCTACCATTGCCATCTAAAATTCTTAAGCTAACAGTGGCGGCAAGGAGCCTAGGGAATGGAACTAAAACTGGTTGCCTCGGCCGTGAGTATAGAGTGTCCTTAATTAATCCCACCTGACTTCATATGGTTCTCTAAGAGGAATTCAGGACTAGCTCTGGCTTCTGCTGATAGCTATAGAGCCATTTCTTCAAAGCACACAGCAATGCAAGCAGAAAGGATTATTTGCTTCTTAGAGACAGGTGCCCTGGGCATGAAACATCTTCTCAGTGAAATACAATCAGAAACAAAATCAATAAACACTTTAAAAATTGCTGGGAATATTCCCAAATAAACTTTTTGAAACTCTGAAACTTGTAACAGTTTAACCATGAATGTCACTTCACAGGTTACCAAATATTTCCTAGTTGAAAGTAAAATAGGAATTAAGGGTCACAAGTGCTCTAATTATGTCAGCTCTAATGTCAGCATAAGTGGCTAACATTGTGGCATAGTGGGTTAAGCTGCCACCTGTAACATGAGCATCCACTATGGACACAGGTTTGAGTCCTGGCTGCTCCACTTCTGGATCCAGCTCCCTGCTAATGCACTTGGTAAAGCAGCAGAGGATGGTCCAAGCCCTTGGGTCCCTGCATCCATATGAGAAACCCAGAAGAAGCTCCTGACTCCTGGCTTCAGCCTGGTTAAGCCCTGGACATTGTGGCCATTTGAGGAGTGAATTAATGGGTGGAGAACCTCTCTCTCTGTCTCTCCCTCTCTCTCTGTAACTCTTCCTTCCAAATAAATAAAGTAAACCTTATTTAAAAAAAAAAAACATAACGAGTCATAAGTCTGGTTGCACATGCTTTGCAGAAATTAAAAGTGCTAAGTAACTCATTCACAGGTAGAAAATGATTTGTTTCAAGCCATACACTATTTTCAAGAGCTGCTACATTATGATGATGTTCATTCTTTATAATCTTTACATTTCAGGCTCGGATGAAAGCAAAGCAGTATTTTCATTTCATTTATATGCATCAGATAAATGCAAGGAAACATTTCCATGAAACTTACTGCACCAGACAATCTACTTCATTACAGCATTGTGTGTGATGTGACCTCTGGACACAAGGCAAACCCTCAAAGTTGGAAATGAGAACTGATGTTTTTGCCAAAGGCTGCCAGTGACTGGTGACTGTGACTCGCCTAATCCTGAGTGGTTTTCTGTTAATAGTTTCCTATGTGTGTGTGCCCCACTGGAGTTCTGGGTGGTCTGGAATTTATGGCTGGCCTTTCTCACAGACATTTAGACAAATACTTCAAATGCCAGTGCTGGCTCCATGATTGTGGAGTGGTACCTGGATCCAAAATCAAATGAAACACAAAGAATGCTATGAGGTTCTAGTTACTTCTAGCATGACTCTTTTTTTTTCTTTTTTTTTTCAACTTTTATCTAGTAAACATAAATCTCCAAAGTACAGTTTATGGATTACAATGGCTTCCTCCCCCCATAACCTCCCTCCCACCCGCACCCCTCCCATCTCCTGCTCCCTCTCCCATTCCACTCACACCAAGATACATTTTCAACCATCTGTACATACAGAAGATCAACTCAGCATACACCAAGTAAAGACCTCATCAGTTTGCACCCACACAGAACACAAAGTGCAAAATACTGCTTCAGTACTAGATATAGCATCAATTCACATTGGACAACACATTAAGGACAGAGATCCCACATGAGGAGCAAATACACAGTGACTCCCGTGTGGCCTTGGCAGCTCATGACCAGCATGACTCTTTTGTGAGCTTGAGAAGGAATTGCCAACATATACTGCACATCCTTCAGAGGCATCTGAATCATCTTTTACTACTTCAAAAAAGAAGAGGAAAGGAGAAATATAAATTCTATCCTGTGAGCCCAGAGATACTATTTCTTTTCCTAGAGCGTCACTCTCTGTTTAGAGTCTTAGTATATGTTGAATCACTTTGTTCTACATTTTTCTAATTGTTAAATGCCAAAAAGAATTTCAAAGCAAATAATTTTACCATTGAAAAATAAATATTTCCCTATCATGAAAATGATTATTCAAATTTTATACTAAGATATAATTAATTTAGAAAATATACTGTCTTTGGAGCAATAAAGTACTTGACACCATTTATAGTTGGTATAAGTGTAAGATCTCAAAATTCATTTTAATTAGGAAGAAGAGAGAAGAAAAATACAACTCTCTTCAACAAAGAATAGGAGAATAAATAAGAAGATATCCTCCGCCTTGCGGCGCCGGCACACCGGGTTCTAGTCCCGGTCGGGGCACCGATTCTGTCCCAGTTGCCCCTCTTTCAGGCCAGCTCTCTGCTGTGGCCAGGGAGTGCAGTGGAGGATGGCCCAAGTGCTTGGGCCCTGTACCTGCATGGGAGACCAGGAGAAGCACCTGGCTCCTGCCGATAGATTAGCGCGGTGCCCAGGCCACAGCGCGCCGGCCGTGGCGGCCATTGGAGGGTGAACCAACGGCAAAGGAAGACCTTTCTCTCTGTCTCTCTCTCTCTCACTGTCCACTCTGCCTGTCCAAAAAAAAAAAGAAGAAGAAGATAAATAATTGACTTAAGATCAAGTTTTATCATCAATTTTACATGCTCTTCTGTTAAGGTGACAATGTATACTCCCAACTTGTTAGGCTTCATCTGGCATTCCTAGTGTTCTTAATTTATTTCCGAGGCAATGATTTGGTTATTCATTTAACATTTGCTGAGGATCTACAAGTGTCTACTATGCACCAGCAAATAGGCAAAGTCTCTGATTTTAGTGAGCTTTTAGTGTACTATAATTTTAATAATGAGGGCCAGCACTGTGGTGAGTGGGTAAAGCTGCTGCCTTCAGTGCCGGCATCCCATATGGGCGTCAGTTTGAGACCCGGCTGCTCCACTTCCAATCCCGCTCTCTACTATGACCTGGGAAAGCAGTGGAAGTTGGCCCAAGGACTTGGGCCCCTGTACCCACATGGCAGATCTGGAAGAAGCTCCTGGCTCTGGATTCAGACCTGTGCAGCTCTGGCCATTGCAGTCATCTGGGGAGTTAACCAGTAGATGGAAGATTCTCTCTCTCTCTCTCTTTCTCTCTCTCTCTCTCTCTCTCTTTCTGTTTTCTTCCTTTGCTTCTCTGTTACTCTGCCTTCCAAATATATAAATAAATATGTTTAAGTAAAATAAAATACTAAACACATTGATATTCACATTTATAAAGCAGTCATCCTTTAGGTACCTGAAACTCAACATGTATCACACAACCATGATGCTCATTTTGAACACCAATTCTTCTTTACTAGGGATAGATTCAAAGTGTCAGCATCTTCAGTCACAACATCAAAGACCTGAGCGAATTCCTGTGTGTGCTCTGGCCTCTTCTATTCAGTCCTACTCTGTATTGGGCTGCACTGTCATTTTGCTACTCTTCATCCCCTTGCTTTGGAGAGTTATCCTCCTGTACAAAGAAGCTGTCTTCAATGATAGGCTATTGGAAAGAACCCACCAGCTGTCCCTATGTCCTGAAAGCCTTTCTCTTGTACTCATTTAATCACACAACTTCTTTGACTTACATGTTCTTAAACACCCCAAGCAAAACAGAAGTATCTTCTTGAGTTCACAATTTGTTTTGATTTCTCAGTGAGAAACAATTCCTGCTCAACTTGTAAGTGGCACTGTTAACTCTTCAGGACACGTCACTATTAGTGAGAGATAGAAACTAGTTTCTGGATCATTGAAAATTGTTCTTTAGTTCAAACATCTCTCCTCTCCTAAAAAGCTTTCTGAAAGTACAAACTTCACCCCCTGGAGATTCTGATTCAGCAGCTGTCATGTGATGCCTGGAGAGTTAATATTTTTTAACAACATGAGTTATTCAGATGTGTATCCATGTTTGAGAACATTCCCCTGAAAGCCAACTGGCTAAAATATACTTAGCATGGTATCCTCTGCACAGTTTAAGTGTCCCCCACATGCACCTAACCCTTTCATATCCCTTGTGTTCCTCCAAATGTGTCACCTTCTACCCATATATTCAACTGAAGCATTTGTATTTGTGACCCACACTCAGTTGCATCATTCAAGATCTCCACATCGCCATGCCTTTTAAAGTATATTTCCTAAGTGACCTTAGCCTAAGCACTGCTTTGATTTGGCTCTTTTCACAATTTATTTCTAATGTATCTATATTAGATTCTTGCCTACATAAACAGTAACACCTTAGTGTTTACAAGGCATGACTTTTAGGTGTTTCTAAATAAACAATGAGGCAAATAATAACCTATGAATCAGAGTATTGTCCAGTTGCCACTACAACCTCCATTTAAAGCAATGAGGCTCGATACTGTAGAAGTAGGCCTTACCTAGGGATGCCTGGAGCATGGGCACAAATTGACCATCTCAGTTGTTTAGAAATAGGTGTTATGCAAGGAAGGAGTTGGGGGGGGGGGGCAGCTGCAGCAGGTTCCATAGTCCCCATCTCCTGCCATGAGTCTCAGGACCAAACAAGCAACAACAAGACTGCAAACGCAAAGGAAGCAGGGAAGGAAGATGGTAACACAGTTACCAGCTCAGGCTGTAGGTTTTGGCACTGGGAACACAAAACTGAAACATGCTGCAAATACAGATTCACAGTTCATTACTCCACAATGTGTTGCTATTAAGAAGTTAACAAAAGTGGGCAGTTAAGTTCAAAAAAGGGTGGATGAAAACGACTGCTATCCTAGACTTCTTGATTAGGAATGAAATAATAGAAAAAGTCACATCACCGTGAAGTGGCCAAGACATCATGGTTTAGTTGATGACTGTTGATGGAAAAGTTTATGGGGCAAGAGATCTTTAAATACGTAAAGCAAAACCTTGTGGTCATTACTTTCTTTCGACTAAATATCCACTAAATTCTCCAGAGAACAGAATATACCACTGAAATAGCATTTGAGCTCCTCACTTTTCCAGGTGTGCACATAGCCATGCAGACCATTCTTGCATTAGCAGTGTCCAGAGCATCAAAATAAGTAGGAAAACAGACATTTAAGTGTATAGTTTGAGATAGTAAAGATGATGCCACTCTTACTACTGTGGGACATGTGGTTGGCAACTGTGGTAATCACATTCCAATCACAGGGCAAACTACCACATATTTCATTCAGCAACTTCTCTGCGTCTGAGTTGTAGAAATTCCTCCAGAGAAATCCATGGAAACAGCTATGGCAGTAAAGGAGGACTATAGTTCTGTTTGCCCAGATTTAGTAGAAGAATTTCACAAGTATGACAGAGATGGGCCAAGTGGATTAAACAGTACACTGGAAGCAATGTAATCTCAAAGAAAGAATTTTCCATTGATGTTGCTTATGAAAGATCCTTGATACCTGAAAATGGTTTTTTTCATACAAATTTGCTAATGCTGACTTCATACCACCTACTGAAGAAGTACTACAAGAAGCAACAAGAATTATCTTGTTGTCATCAGAGTTATCACTAGAACAAAACTAAGCTCACTCAACCAAATATGCAGGGACTTTGAGTATCACCTTTGTATTTTGAAGGAAAAAAAAGTGACCAATTAAAAGACAACATCTAAAAAGAACCTCACATACAATAATGTGAATGTATTTAATAGCACTAAACTATACATTTACAAATGATCAAAATGTCTAACTGCATTCAATGCATTTTTACCACAATAAAAAAAAAACTCCTTTTTTTAAAAAATGTAGCCTTAGGGGTCTGGTGCCATGGCTCAGTTGGTTAATCCTCCGCCTGCGGTGCCAGCATCCCATATAGGCACTGGGTTCTAGTCCCAGTTGCTCCTCTTCCAGTCCAGCTCTCTGTTGTGGCTCGAGAAGGCAGTGGAGGATGGCCCAAGTGTTTGGGCCCCTGCACTTGCATGGGAGACCAGGAGGAAGCACCTGGCTCCTGGCTTTAGATCGGCGTAGCTCTAGCCATAGCGGCCATTTGGGGGGTGAACCAACAGAAGGAAGACCTTTCTACCTTTCTCTCTGTCTCTCTCTCTCACTGTCTAACTCTATCTGTCAAATAAAAAAATGTAGCCTCGGGCCGGCGCCGCGGCTCACTAGGCTAATCCTCCGCCTTGCGGCGCCGGCACACCGGGTTCTAGTCCCGGTCGGGGCACCGATCCTGTCCCGGTTGCCCCTCTTCCAGGCCAGCTCTCTGCTGTGGCCAGGGAGTGCAGTGGAGGATGGCCCAAGTCCTTGGGTCCTGCACCCCATGGGAGACCAGGAGAAGCACCTGGCTCCTGCCATCGGATCAGCGTGGTGCGCCGGCCGCAGCGCGCTACCGCGGCGGCCATTGGAGGGTGAACCAACGGCAAAGGAAGACCTTTCTCTCTCTCTCTCTCTCTGTCCACTCTACCTGTCAAAAAAAAAAAATGTAGCCTCAGGACACTCATCCATGGGATAAGAGAGTCTAGTAATTATGTAACTACCATCCTAGCCACCACAAAAAGCTTCATTTTTGTTAAGTGCTTTTAGAAGTAACAAGATAGGCCGGCGCCGTGGCTCAATAGGCTAATCCTCCACCTAGTGGCGCTGGCACACCGGGTTCTAGTCCCAGTCGGGGAGCCGGAACCTGTCCCGGTTGCCCCTCTTCCAGGCCAGCTCTCTGCTGTGGCCAGGGAGTGCAGTGGAGGATGGCCCAAGTACTTGGGGCCCTGCACCCCATGGGAGACCAGGATGAGCACCTGGCTCCTGCCATCGGACCAGCGCGGTGCGCCGGCCGCAGCGCGCCCTCCGCAGCAGCCATTGGAGGGTGAACCAACGGCAAAAGGAAGACCTTTCTCTCTGTCTCTCTCTCTCTCGCTGTCCACTCTGCCTGTCAAAAAATTTAAAAAAAAAAAAAAAGAAGAAGTAACAAGATAATATCTTGGGTGAAATCTACTATATTCCTCTTATTAAAAAAACAAGATTGCTGTGCCATTTTAAAAAATAAAAAAGCAATGTGTACAACATTCAACTGAGTTTCGTATTACACTGGATTCAGTCCCTGCATGTTGAGGTTCATTCCTGGTTCACAAGTCTAAGCAGATGTCACTGACCCAACATGTGAGTGGCTGACACAGAGAGCCATGCTGGGTGTGTGCAAATAGTTGTCTGCTCCTAAGGAAGAAGATGTTGGCTTCTCTTATAAGCTCCCCTATGGCAGGAATGGCTGTGCTGAGACCAAATCCAACCTCTATTTGTTGATTTGGGGTGGTATATATGGACTTTCACCCTAACTCTTTTTTAATTAA